>NC_133653.1:206085105-206385105 GCF_009905375.1 Apium graveolens
TCAAATTATTGGTGGGAATCTACGCGATCCTTAGAAGGAGAAGGTCGAGTTCCCTGGGCCAGATTTACAGAATTGTTTTTGGAAAAATACTTTCCAGCCTGTCTCCAAAGTCAAATGGAGATGGAATTTTTGGAACTGAAACAAGGAGATAGGAGTGTCACGGAATATGAAGCGAAGTTTACGGAGTTGGCCCGTATAGCACCGGAATATGTGAGTTCAGAAGCTCAACGAGTGAAGCGGTTTCAACAAGGGTTGAAGCCATAAATAAGGAGTAGAGTTGTAGCCTTACAGCTTAAGACTTATATTTCGGTAGTTCAGGCTGCCCTAGTGATAGAAAGTGATCAGAAGTTAGCTGCAAAGGAGCAGGGTGAGAAGAAGAGGAAATTTGAAAGTGGACCTGCTAAGTCAGAATCAGGAATAGCAAGTCGGAAGTTCCAGCGTTGGTTTGGCAAGAATAAAAATAAGAAGTTTAGAAGGAAGAACTTTCCCCAAGCTAAACCCGATACAACTTCAGTTAACTCTGCCCCGACGAGGATGAGTAAGCCAGTGGCTGATTGTAGGACATGCGGGAAAAAGCACAGTGGACAGTGCCGAGAGAATGTTAATTGTTTTAAGTGTGGACAGAAAGGTCACTATTCCACAGAGTGTAAGTCTGAGATTCAAGGAGTTACTTATTTTAGTTGCGGCAAAGTAGGACACATAGCTAGGAATTGCAAGTCAGTGACTCAAGTTAATGTCGGAAGGAGTGTGTCCCAAGGACCAGCAACCAGTACTGCGAGAGCTAGGACTTTTAAGATGACTCAGAAGTCTCCAGTTCATGATTCTGATGTGGTTGCAGGTACGCTTACTCTTAATTCCGTACCTGTTAACGTTTTGTTTGATTCAGGAGCGTCCAAATCTTTTATATCTGTGAATTGTGTGAATAAAATGCAATTGATGTTAGAAGACTTAGACGAACCTCTAACCATAGAAGTGGCTAGTAAAGATAAAGTACTTGTAAAACAATTTTGTCCTAGTTGTACCCTAGAAATTTCAGGGTATATGTTCCCTGTTAATTTAATACCCTTCGAGTTGGGAGACTTTGATGTTATTTTAGGTATGGATTGGTTGTCTCGATATAGGGCAAATATTGATTGTAAGAAAAAGAGAGTTGTTATGTACACCCCAGATAATAAAAGGATCAGTTACCAAGGGCAGAGGCAAGATAGGAAGTTCCTCTCAGTGATACAAGCAAGAAGATTGTTGAGACAAGGATGTGAAGCGTACTTGGCTCATGTAGTGGATACGAAGAAAGAGACCCCTATTTTGGATGAGATCCCTATAGTAAGAGAATTCCATGACGTTTTCCCAGAAGAATTACCAGGATTGCCACCTGATCGTGAGATAGAGTTTTCCATTGATTTGATACCTGGAGCTGAACCAGTTTCTAAGGCTCCATACAGAATGGCCCCGATGGAAATGAAAGAATTGGCTAAGCAACTTCAGGAATTATTAGATAAAGGAGTTATTCGACCCAGTATTTCCCCGTGGGGTGCTCCAGTGTTATTTGTGAAGAAAAAGGATGGAAGCATGAGATTGTGCATTGATTATAGAGAGTTGAACAAGTTGACAATAAAGAATAAGTATCCCTTGCCACGAATCGACGATTTGTTCGATCAGCTTAAGGGAGCATGTTAATTCTCAAAGATTGACTTAAGATCTGGCTACCACCAACTGAAGATAAAGCCTGAAGATATCCCCAAAACCGCATTTAGAACAAGGTATGGCCATTACCAGTTTCTAGTAATGTCATTTGGATTGACGAATGCGCCAGCGGCTTTCATGGATTTGATGAATAGGGTATATAAGGAGTATTTGGATAAGTTTGTTATTGTATTTATTGATGACATCCTCATATATTCGAAGAATCCAGAAGATCACGCAGTGCATCTGCAGATTTCCCTTGAAAAGTTAAGAGAAAAGTAATTGTATGCTAAGTTTTCCAAGTGTGAGTTTTGGTTGAAGGAAGTACAGTTTCTTGGACATGTGGTGAGTAAGGAAGGTATCAAAGTAGACCCGGTAAAAATCGAAGCTGTATCAAAGTGGGAGCAACCGAAGACACCAACGGAAATAAGAAGTTTTCTTGGATTAGCAGGATATTATCGAAGGTTTGTGAAAGATTTCTCGAAGATTGCATCCCCGCTAACTAAGTTGACCAGGAAGAATGAGAAGTTCGTTTGGACGGAAAAGTGTGAAGAGAGTTTCCAGGAGTTAAAATGAAGACTAGTGACGGCTCCAGTGTTAGCATTGCCAGATGAGACGGGAAACTTTGTAATTTATAGTGATGCTTCTTTGAAAGGATTGGGATGTGTGCTAATGCAGCATGACAAAGTGATTGTGTATGCCTCCAGACAGCTAAAGCCTCACGAGCAGAAATATCCAGTTCATGACCTTGAATTGGCGGCTATAGTATTTGCTTTAAAGTTATGGCGTCACTATTTGTATGGCGAGAAATGCGACATTTATACAGACCATAAGAGCCTGAAGTACATATTCACGCAGAAAGATCTGAACATGAGACAGAGAAGGTGGTTGGAGTTGATTAAAGATTATGATTGTTCGATTAATTATCACCCAGGTAAAGCCAATGTAGTGGCCGATGCCTTAAGTAGGAAGGAAAGGTTGAATATGGTTAAGATTATGGAGGAATTGGCACAAGACTTGGAAAGAATGGAAATTGAAGTTCGAGTATCTAACGGAAGTCAGGAGCAACTATATGAAATTACTTTCCAGCCGGCATTGATGGAAAAGATCAAAAGATGTCAGGACGGAGTTAGGGAACAAGAGTTGGATACTTTGACAGGAGAAGAGTTGTGTACTCGAAAAGATAGTCAAGGTTTATATAGATTTTCGTCCAGAGTTTGGATTCCTAATGTAAAAGAGTTGAAGAACGAAGTATTGCAGGAAGCACATAACTCTAGGTTTTCTATCCACCCTGGTAGTACCAAGATGTACCAGGATTTGAAGAGAAATTTTTGGTGGCCAGGAATGAAGAAGGATATTGCCAATTGGGTAAGTAAGTGTCACGTATGTCAAACAGTGAAAGCAGAGCATCAACGACCGAGTGGATTGTTACAACCTTTGGAGATTCCCCAGTGGAAATGGGAAGAGATTGCTATTGATTTCATAGTGGGATTGCCAAAGACGAGAGCGAATCATGATGCTATTTGGGTAGTCATTGATAGGTTGACTAAGTCGGCGCATTTCCTTCCGATTAATGAAAGGTATTCGTTGGAAAGGCTAGTTAAGTTATACTTGGATGAGATAGTTACCAAACATGGAGTTCCTGTTTCTATAGTATCGGATCGAGACCTGAGATTTAATTATAGGTTCTGGACTAAATTCCAAGAGTGCCTAGGAACGAAATTGAATATGAGCACCGCTTATCTTCCTCAGACGGATGGCCAAAGTGAGAGGATGATTCAGACCATAGAGGATATGTTGAGAGTCTCTGTTCTAGATTTTAAAGGTAATTGGGATGAGCACCTACCTTTGATTGAGTTCTCGTACAATAACAGCTACCATGCCAGTATAGGGATGCCACCTTACGAAGCTTTGTATGGACGAAAGTGTAGGTCCCCGTTGTACTGGGATGAGGTAGGAGAAAAGAAAGTGTTAGGTCCTGAGTTGGTTCAGCAGACCAAAGATGCCATAGTGTTGATTCGGAAAAGGTTGGAAGCAGCTCAAGATAGATAAAGAAAATACGCAGATTTGCATAGGAAAGATATGGACTTTGAGATAGGGGCTCTGGTGTTACTAAAAGTATCACCTTGGAAAGGGTTAGTACGATTTGGTCAGAAGGGTAAACTTAGCCCTAGATTCATAGGACCCTTTGAGGTTTTGAAGAAAGTGGGAATGGTCGCTTACGAGATAGCGTTACCACCGCAGTGGCAGCACATTCATAATGTGTTCCACGTGTCTATGTTGAAGCCCTATGTCCCTAATTCTAATCAAGTCATAAAATACGAACCGATTGAGCTTCAACCAGATTTGTCCTATGTGGAACAACCGGTCCAAATCCTAGATCGTAAGGAATGAGTCCTTAGGAATAAATCGATTCCTACAGTAAAAGTTTTGTGGAGAAATCCTCGAGTAGAAGAGTTTACTTGGGAATTAGAGTCAGACATGCTTGATAAATATCCTCATCTGTTTAATTATGTCAGATTCTGGGGACAGAATCTTTTTAAGGGGGAAATGATATAACGACTCGTGTATTTTTATTTTATTTCTAATATTTGGAAGTGTAATAAAAGTTTAAGTAAATAAATAAAAGGGGTGTATTGATTTTGGCAGCGGTTACTGATTATTATTTAATTATTTATGATTTGTTGATATGTGGGATTTGAATTATATGATTTATTGGTGAGTTATATGATTTTATTTCGCTTGTAAAAGAGATTTTATTGTAATTTTAATTCCATAAATATTTGGGTTATCTTTAAAATTGGTTTTCTAATTTTATAATTTCAATAATTATTTTCAGGACTTTTTAAAATTGATAAATCAATATTTCGTTAATTATTCATTTTTAAATGATTTTTCTGAGTGTGTTAAATGCTAAAATCCATATTTAATTCTGGGAATCTTTAAAAATTATGGAACTTATATTTTATTAAGATCATATTATTCTGAGAATTTTAAAATTATTTTGGAAATTTTCGGGAATCGTTTCACCCGACCGTCGTTTCGTTATTTGTGAAAAAGCAGGTACAACGAGCACCTTAAAAATTGTTTTAAAAATTTCAAAAATTATGTCTTTGTAAATTTCGGGATATTTATGACATTTTGATATTATTTTCGGGAATTGTTTTGCGTGCACTTGGTCCGTTAATTTCGAATTCGGGGCAACCCGGACTTTAGAAAGTTTATATTTATCCCTGCAGCTACGTGTACGTTTTATACATAAAGTTAGGGACACGTGTTTGTGCCCTGTGTCCAGTTGCTACACCTGTTAAGGAAATAATTTTTTTTTTATTATTACTCCCTCTCCAGTTCATCTCGGTGCCCCGGTTTAATCTCACAGTCTCTCACTCTCGATCTCCTCTTTCTTTCTTTTCCCTTCCTTCGATTCTTCCCTTCTGTTATTCCCTTTCTTCTTCGGCTTGGCTGCAGTTGCTGTCCTTTCTTTCTCTTTCTTTTACAGCCGCCGCTATTGTTTTCCGGTAATTAACTTCCGGCCGCCTTTCTTATTCCGGTTGCCTGATTCGATTTGTTCATGCAGTATATGCATATATATCTCCATATATATATTTGTGTGCTGTGTATGTTAGTGACTGTGTGTGTGTGTATATGTTTTTGTGTGTGTGTGTGTATCGACGGGTGTGTGTTGGTGCTTGTGGCGGTGGTTCGCCTGTGTTGCTGTTTGTTCTTCTCTGTTTGCGCGTGTGGCGCGTGGCTGTTGGGTTAATTTGACATTATTTAATTAATTTTCTGCAGGATTTTATTTGAGTAATTTCGTGATATAAATTATCGAAAGTGCGGGAAATTTTTTAATTAATCGGTGAAGTTTCGCGTTGGAAACCCGAGAATTTATCGGGTACCCGTGAAATTTTGCCGCCGTCCGCGATGACTTTTACGAGCGGACGGTGGACGATGATGACGATGTTCTGAGTCCTAAATTCTATAAATAATAAAATAAAATAATTATGTAAAATATGTTTGGATTTAAATAACTAATTTTGATTGGTGTTGGGATGTACGTCATATAAATGGTGGAATAATGTTGTGGATTATTGTGATTTTGATGTCGATTATAATCGACGGGTAGTCTTATAAATAAAGAAGATGCTGCCAAAATTTTCTAAAAATATATTTTATAAACGTACATAATTATATTCTACGTGTTATCCCTATTTATGCTCGGGATATGTGATTACATGATTATAGGTATATTAATAATACGAGTCGGGTTATCAGATAGGGGGTAATAAAAAAAATCTGAGGATATCAAGCATGTCGGTATAACTAATTAGGGTATTCTGTAATTGTAGATCCCAGTCGAGTTGTTCCAGGATCAAAGTCAGCGTGAAAGCTACTTAGGGTTTTGTAAAGCATTGCAAGGCAAGTACCCCTGACCATTCTTTTATGGTTCAGTGCATATGAATAGCTAAATGTTTTATTCTCGTAATGGAACAGAAACGTTTTAAGTTACGTATCCCCTGTAGTTATAATTCACTGTTTTCAAATTGTTTTGGGGGAAAAGTAACTTCAAAAGGTACCTATCTCGAATGGAATGATTTGCGAAACGGATTTTATATGTGTGCTGGTAAACTAAATGATTTTGTTAATGAGATAGGTACAAGTGTTTTGAAAACTGGATAAAACGGTCAGATATGGGATATATTGGGGCCAGAGTAGGCCTATTGAGGTGGCGTAAGAGGCTAATTCGGTAGTGCGCACTATAAAACCGATTAGTCCAGCAGGTCAGAGACCTAGCTAGTCTCTGAGTTCCGGAACAGGTAAATGGGATGGCAGTTAGAGCCGTCTGGTGTTGATAGCCTGATCAACTGTCTTCACATATCCGCTATGTATCTGATTGGGATTTGTGAATTATATAAGAGTATAATTGGTTGATACAGCGGTTTTGTAAAATGATTAGCATGCTAAAATTGGACTCTGGTATTACACAGCACACTGCTATGATGTTTTAACAAAGCATGCTAAATAGTGATATCCAGTTACCTTTGATTTTTATTATGAAATGTTGATATCATGGTTACAGTACTGTTCTTTTTATTGTTACATTCCGGTTTTTTTTATTCTGTTATTCATATCTTGGTACTGCTGAGCGATTATGCTCACCCTTGCAAACTGTTATGTATATTTCGCAGATGCCTAGAAGATCAGTCAGACCGACCCATGTTCCCGCCCCTACTGGACCCAGCTCCTCTGAGGTAGTTTGTATCAGGCCATGAGGTCTGAGGAGTTGCTGAATAAAGTTAGAATGTGTTAGATGTTGAATAAAGAGTTTGTAGTATTGAGAACCTGAATTATACTTGAACTTGGATCGGATCTTGGTTTGGGGTCAAGTTATTATATTTTAATAATAATTCTGTTGTTTATATTTTTGGTAATTGTGTTTAGTGACGTCAACTCCTGACCCTGGGGTTGAGGCCGTCACAACTGTCCTCTCTCAGTGATGAACAAATATCACGAGAGCTGCTAGGGTTATAATGAATAATATTCTCAATAATGATAACACTTATAGTGTAAACCCTATGTCTGTGTTTATATACTACACAGTTACAAGATAATCGCTAATTGATATGGAATATAATTCTACTTCCTAAAATATATCAATCAGATATCTTTTCTTCCAAGTATTCCATTCTTCATAGAATTCCTTCTTCATGCATATCTCTTCTTACGTTTGTCTCGATCTTCTTTCCTTTCAATCAGCCGCCTTCCTTATCTGAAAGTTTCCTTTAAGTTCTGATTATCTCCTGATAAATATCTCCTGAACCTTAAGTACTGATCACTTAAGTTCTGACTTCAGTATAAGTGCTGATTTCAGTTAAGTACTGATTTGTCCTGTTTAAGTAAGATCTGAAAACTAAACATAAATCATATTAGTCATGAGATTATCAAATATATCTAACAAAGGGCATGAAGGGCTGTGATGTGTGTATGGATGAAAGTAAGAGATGAAATAAGAGAAAAAACAAAGGCTGAAAAGGAAGAAAGGGATATGAAGTATGCAGAAGAAATTGCTATGTTTGAACAAAGATCAATTGAGCTCAAGGCAAGGGGGATAAGTAGAATTTCTAAGGATGGACACTTTCTAAATATACAAGCTGACGGGTTCTCAAGATTCAGAGTTAATTACTTGAATGGTTATTCATTGGATGATTGGATTAAGCTTGTGGAAGCTCTAAGAGGGACTGAAATCATAGAGGAACTTCAAGTATTTGTAAATCTAAAAGACCTCATAAGAAAAGAATCAGGCTATAAAAATTTCATGTAATGAATGTACCTTTTTGAACTCATGTAGTCACTCAGTGTATAAAAGCTGTATTTGTTATTCAGTCTGTTTTTATGTAATCATTTTAATTTTTCTTGTAACTTGGGGTTAGTCTTGTTATCAGGCATGAATTTGTAATAAGCAATCTTCTCACAAATTGGGGGAGATTGTTGTGCAAGACATGCCTATACAATAACAAGACTAAGTCAAATTGACAGCCCTAAGATTTAGTTGGTTGATGATTATCTTTGTATCTTGTATTGTATTACTTGAGTCTGTAAAAATGGTTTGAATATTAGACTAAAGTATTTTTCTATAAACAATTCAAGCCTAAGGAATAAACTAAGAAAGAAGATCAAGATAGATCATGCCTCAGAGAAATGATACAAAAGCTTGGAGTTGAATAAATTTGTTTTATGAAAAATGTTCTAAGTCAAGATATTGATAAGTCACAGATCAAGAAATATAGAGAAGTTATTCAAGAACTCCAGAATAACTTATCGAGAAGTCCAAAATGTCATATAGAGAAGTCTCAGAGATATCGACAAGTCAAATGAAGATATGAAGATTGGAGATATCGACAAGTCATTTCTGCATGTAGAGAACTCAGAGAAATCGACAAGTCAAATTGAAGACATGAAGATTGGAGATATCGACAAGTCAAATTATCATTAGAGATCTCAGAGATATCGATAAGTCAAAATATATATAGAGATCTCTGAGATATCGACAAGTCAATTCTACCTGTAGAGATCTCAGACATATCGACAAGTCATTTAGCAATGCAAATATCAAGAGACCTTGACAAGTCAATTATACCTATAGAGAACTCGTAGATCTCGATAAGTCACTATACTTATCTATATGTCACTTCTCTATAGAATAAACTGGAGATCTCGATATGCCCCTCAAATACATAATGCAAACAAATGAAGATTCAAGATTATCAGTCAACAAATAGTCTATCAACTAGATTGAAAAGTTTACAAAGTAGTTGGGGAGAATACAAGATCAAGGGCCAAGATTAATTAGACAAATGATGATCACATACCTGCAAGATTCTGCACAGATTTGCTAAGCCAGGAATGGAAATAGAAATAGGTTGTTAGATATAATTGATGATATCAGCGGAAACTATCAGAAGTTCACATCAGAACTTATATTAATGAATGATGATATCAACGGACGATGATGTCAACGGATGATGTAATAAGTATTTGTCATATCAGTTGATCTTCGATATGGAAAAGGAAATAGAAATTCAAGGCAGTGAAGGACTTTATCTCATAAGCATTGTATTAGGTTTCCTTGTTGTTAATAGAATGGGATTCCTTTTACATTGTGTAGCTGTGCTCTATATAAAGCACATATTAGGTTCATGCTATAAGCATTGCGAACATTGTTATATCTTTCGCATAACCTAACAGCTCTCAAGGATATTTGTTCATCTTTTCGAGAGAGTACGTTTGTAATCAGTTTTTATCTGTTAATAGAAAAAGTGTTGATTATGTTGAAGCTTTGTCGAATTGATTGTATTAACTGTATTTACCCCCCTCTACAGTTGATTAAGGGTCTAACAATTGGTATCAGAGCTTGCTATTAACATATAAATAGTTTAAGATCTGAAAATCAATCTACAATGTCAGACAAAGAAGAAGAAACACAGAATCCAAAACCACCACCCTCAGCCACATCACAGATTAGCAGCAACAGGAGTAGGTATGAAGTAATCAAGGTGCCAATCTTGAAGATTCATGAATATCCAATCTGGAAAGTCAGGATGTTCATGTGTTTGGAAGCCACAGATCCCGAATATCTAATTAGGATTTATTTATGATGGTCCTCATAAACCAATGAAGGTAGCTATTTCTGTTGCAGGAGAACCGGAGAAGATGATAGATAAAGACAGGAAGGACTAAACTCCTGAAGATCTCTCATCTATTATGAAGGATGCTAAGGTCAGACACATCTTGCACATCAGTCTTGATAGTGTTATGTCCAATAAAGTTATTGGATGTAATCAAAAGAGATATGGGATGCTTTAGAGGTAAAGTGTCAAGGTACAACTGCTATCAAGAAGAACAGGAGGACAGTACTTGCTCAAGAATATGAGAACTTTGACTCAAGGGACAATGAGTCCTTAACTGAGATCTATGAAATATTTTAGAAGTTACTAAATGACTTATCCATGTCAACAAAGAATATGATTTGGAGGACTCAAACTTGAAGTTCCTAATTGCTTTCCCTGAAAAGTGGGACTTTAAAGTCACATCAATAAGGGATAACTATCAACTTGATAACACACCTCTTGATGAGAACTATAGAGTTTTGAAAACCCATAAACTAGAGATGAAGCAAAGAAGCAAGAGGAAAGGATCTAAATCTAGACCAGTTGCACTCAAGGTTGAAGAGAAGCCAAAGAAGAAAGCTAGGAGGAAAAGCTACTCCAAAGGGAAAGCCGTGATTGCAAAGTCGGATACTGAATCATCAAACTCTGATGATGACTCAAATACTAATAATGGATCAGATACTGACAGTGATCATAACAACAATGAAGACAAGGATCAAATGGATGCCATACTGGTTAAAAGATTCAAGAAGATGATCTACAAGAACTTCAAGAAAGGGAGAAGATTTTCCTGATAAGAGGAACACTAGAAGAAATACTGATTGGAAGGAATCAAGATCTGGAAAACTTGACAAGTCAAAAGAGAGATGTTTCAACTGTGATGGAATTGGACACTTTGCAGATGACTGCAGAAATCCCAGAGCTGAGAAGAAACAAGCCTTGATCTCAAAGAAGGGAAAATGGGATGATTCATCAGATTCAGATGATGGAGTCAATTATGCTCTCATGAAAAATGCTGATGTTGAGGATGATAATGCTGAATTAAAGGGTAACAGAAGGAATACTCTAGTCTTGGACAATGGATGCTCAGGACACATGACTGGTTATAAATCCCTGCTATCAGAATTTGAGGAGAAGGCTGGCCCAAGTGTTTCTTATGGAGATGGAAACTTAGGAAAAATCTCGGGATATGGCAAAATCAAATTAGAAATGTCATAATTGAAAATATAGCTCTGGTTATAGGACTTAAGCATAATCTGATCAGTGTGAGTCAGATCTGTGACAGACGTTACCATGTCAACTTCTATGAGGAGCATTGTGAAATTGTCAGTAAGTCTGATGGCATAATTGCATTGACCGGTATAAGATATGGTAGTTTATATGAATCCAGGGTCTCCACAAATACTGATAAAATAGAAGTTTATCTACTGAGTAGAGCATATGTGGAAGACAGCTGGAACTGGCATAAAAGACTTTCTCACCTCAACTTCAATAATATCAATGAACTTATGAGGAAAGATCTTGTGAGAGGATTTCCCAATGCATTTTTTACTCCTGATGGCTTATGTGATTCATGCCAGAAAGCCAAGCAAAGGAAATCATCTTTCAAGAGTAAAACTGAATCCTCCATTCTTGAACCATATCATTTACTGCATATTGATCTCTTTGGTCCAGTGAATGTTTTATCAATTTCCAAGAAGATGTATGCACTTATAATTATTGATGAATATACAAGATACACATGGGTGTATTTTCTGCACACCAATGATTAATCTCCATCCATTCTTGTAATAACCCCAATTTTTGGGAAATTTTTGAAACCCTTATGAATAGTATTTTTGCTGAATGAGAAAACTTTTCATGCCACACTATGTAGGGGTTCTGATATGGATATTCTGAGATTTTATTAGTACTTTATATGGGATATAAGTGTATGTAAAGATCGTCAGAATCCAAATCCGAACACTTTGATTTTTCCCGGAAATCCAATAGATACGGAAAGAATTGAGTATAAGGTAATAGGATAAAAAGGATTTAAATTAAAGGATTATAAGAGAGGATCATAAAAGGAATACAATATATTGAGAAAGGTTAAGGGAACCTAAGTAATAAGATCTCGGGTATGATCCCTCAAACGATAAACGAAAATGAAAGTTAAGCGAACCGTATAACAGATCAGCGGTCATTAGGCAAACGATTAGGAAGTTAATCAAGGGGATTAGTGGGGATGATGTCATCCAACCAATAGAAAGAGAACAAGGAGGGGAGGATGACATCATGAGGATGACACAAGCATGACATGGGAAGGAAGGAGGTGTGGTTGAATGAGAACCACACAAATTCAAGGGCAACAAGGTAATTGACTAAATCAAACACAAAAACAAAGCAACCAAGCCAAGTAAAATCATTTTCATCAAAATCAAAAAGAAACCAAGGCATTGTTCTTCATGCTCTCGGCCAAAACAGAACCAGAACACTAAAACTGCTGTATCTCCTTCATTTCTCACTCTAATATTGTGTTCTATAGCTCATTGGAAAGGTATTGAGATGGCCTACAACTCTTGTTCACAAGTCTCGTCCAAATAATCATGGTAAGACCCTCATTTTTACAGTTCTTTAAATCGGACTTTTAGAAACTTCAAAGCCTAACTTTGTGTTCTTGATTTCTTTGGAAAGATCAAGCTTGTAGGAGGCTCCCTAAGGCTTCCTAGCAACTTAACACCTCCCAAGGAAGGTATAAACTTCAAACCCTAGCCTTTACTTTATTTGTTAGTAAGTTTAATGGTTGGTGTTGTGAAATGAGAAGCATGGATTGTGATTATTAGTAGTTTGGTTTGATTTGGAAGTGTTTTGGTAATTGAAGCTTGATTATAGTTCATAGGTCTTGATTGTGGTTGTTTGAGTTGAAAACCTTGGAGATTATGGACTGATGTGGTATGGTTTAGGTGAAGTTTTGTTGTATTGATGGTTATGAGTTGGTTGGTGGTTAATTGGAGTAGTTTAAACATTGGTAATCGCGTAAACATAGCCGTCGTAACGTCCGATTTTCTTTGGACTGTTTTTGTGCATAACATTAGGACCCGAGAACCCCCTGCTAGATTATGACCACTGCCATGTTTAGATATCTCATGTTACGAGCTTCGTTTTGATATGTAGTTCGTTCGATTCCGATGCACGGTTTAGGAGAAACGACCGTTTCAAGTAACGGCGTTTCGCGAACGAAACTTTTCCCCTCGCCTTACTTTGAAACATAGGTTAAAGACCAAAAAGGGTTAATTAATGTATGAAACATTTATGGTAAGTGTGTTAGGAAGTTGGTAAGACACTCGCGAAGGAATCGCCTTAAAACTCGTAAAGGTTAAATTATTAAAAATGGTGGAGCCGAGGGTACTCGAGTGACTTAAGAGAATCAGTAAGCGCAAAACAAGCGTTAGAGTCTAAGTTAGTTAAAGTATAGATTTACAAGTGACTTTGGTTTAATTCCAACTTACTTGTTGTTTATAGGTTACCAGACTCGTCCCGAGCCATTCGTAACCCCCAGTCGCTCAGGCAAGTTTTCTACCCGTTATAACTGTTGTTGTGATGTATATATGTATATGCATTATCTTGCGATAGATGCATGATGTTTATATTAGCAAATGTTGCAATATATTGAAGCATGCTGCTATGGTATATATATGCATGCCTGTTTCATATTCTTTCCATATATAATTGTTGATTCAGTTGATAATACCTATGCTAGAGGATAGCGGTAACTTGCATATACCCTTAGTATAGGGACCCAAAAGGTGGAAATATTTTCTAAACCGGGAGTCGAGGATCCCGAGTATAATATATATATTTATATAAATATATGGTTATAGTTTTCAAAACTATTAATCGAATAAGGTTTATTCGATAACTTTATTTTATTTAATGAATATTATTTTGAATATTCATTCGAGGGCTTATGACTCAGTTTATATTATTAATGATTATTAATTGGATATTCATTTGATGATGTATGACTCCTTTATTTTATTTAATGAATATTGTTTATAATATTCATTCGAGGTATTATGACTCCGCTTATTATTTATTAATATTCTTTATTTTATTAAAGAATAATGTTCGATAATCAAACTTACTTTTGATATTCAAGTAAAGATATTACTTTCGTATAAGTATATCTTTGATTAATTGCTATTCATTCAAGTATAAGTTTTCCAACTTCTACCTCAATTATTCTTTATGGGAATATTATTTAAATAATAATATTCAGATATTTCTTTCATATTGGGACTGATTTATTTTATTAAATCAGCATTACTCCAAACATTCTTAAAAATGTTTTCGAGTCTTCAAAATGATTTTTAAAAGTTAGAGCGGATCCCAAAACTCATTTTTATATTTAAGATATTCCTTTTAAAGGGGATTTAAATACTCGTTCAAAACCTGAGGGATCCGGCTCTATGGTGTATTTTATATTCGCACCAAGGTTGCTGTTTTGATAAATGAATTGATTACTTGCCCAATGTTCGGGAAGTAAGCCCATCTAATTGAGTCGGCATAAGCGACAGGCCGGGGTACGGTCTATCAAAGTGTAAGTGGCTGGGTGGCAGTCCATCAACGCGTGAGTGGTCGGGTAACGGTCTAGCGCGAGGTCCTAATGCGGCCAGGGTGATGACCGGTGAGGAATTCATCCATCTACAGTAGAAAAGGTTACTTATTGGTATCTTTGCCTGATCAGCAAGATATTTGGTTTATGCCAAAATTCTTTTCCTTTCCAAAATTCATTGGATATTATAACTCTGTTCATACTTTACATGACAGAGATTTTCAGGAAATGTATGAGATATATATATATATGGATATATATATCAGGACTTAATGAAGTATCTCGTAACTTCATTATTTATAATGATATTTCAAAGATTGAATCTATTCAAGTCTTATCTTGTAGTCTCATCTATGTGATGAACCTTTGAAACTGATTATAACTTGAACGGGGGTAGTTCAAGTAGTATTTGGTAAAGATATAAGTATTTTGGGGTATCTTGTAACTTCATCTTTTAAACTTATATCTAGTTAATGATTGTCTTATGAATGACAAAGATTTTCGGAAAAACGTTGAGACAAGGTTAGATATATGAGATCACCTTGCAACGATATTTTTTGTATATACAGTTATAAACTGGAACTCTGTGTATATTATGGATGGAAGAGGACTTCCAAGATTTTGAAAAGTATATATGTATATATACTGAATATTTTGCGACTTCATCGCATTAAGATATCAAACTTGGTTCATTTCTTTTGACCAAGACTTTCATGAGTACTATGAGAAGGCTCATATACTATTAATCATTATACATATTATTTTGGTGGGCTTGCTGCTCACCCTTGCTTTATTTCTTCATCACACAACAACAGTTAGGAAAGATGGCCAGACTCCAGCAGACCCAGCGCAAGCGCGTGGGAAGCGTCCCGCGTCTTCCCGTTGATGTTGTAGCTGCTATAGTTGCAGAGGTAGATCTATTGTAGATCAGACCATCTACTTTTGAGAATCAATTATGTATAATTATAACTTGTGGCAGATAATGGCAATTAACTGTAAATTTATCAAGTAATCATTTTGGGTTGTAATAACTTTTAAATTGTGGATTCAAAGACTTGTACTTATTTAAATTTCATCTCTGAGACTATAACGGGTTGTGGTGTGTGTTAGTGTGGGGTCACAGCATAAGGTTATTTATTATTAATTAAGTGGAGTGATATTGTGGAAAGAAAGACCGTGACGACCCGGATCCCCGACCCCGGATCTGGAGGTGTTACAGAAATGGTATCAGAGCTAAGCGTTATAAACCTCAGAGATGATGGGACGTTAAGATAATAAGTTCACTAAGATAATAAGAACTCTTGCCAAGTTCATAGTCGGACTACCTAACGTAGTACTGACAGTTAAAACCCTTATGGGAACCCTTATAAATGTAGCGATAGAAGCGTAGTTCGTTATCGTATATGGTAGCGGGACTCCGAACCCTGAAGTTGAGGAACATCAACGCGATGATGTTTTATTATTTATTGGGGATCAGATTATGGATCCGATAGAGCGTCCTAATGCGGGACCGGATGATGTTGATATTGAGGATGTAGCGGTTGAGGATGTTGTCCTAGAAGGGATAGTTGCTGAGGAGGATCCCATGGAAGATCTTGACAAGAATGAATAAAGGACCACTGAGGAATTGATGACCATGGTTAGGGCAACTACCAGAGGTAGGATTGGCCGGTCACTACCGGAGGTTCGTTCAAGTTGTAAAGATAGTAGCCCCTTTAACGCGGCTTACTCGTAAGACTGAGAAGTTCGAATGGACAGAGAAATGCGAGAACAGCTTTCAAGAACTGAAGCAGAGGTTGGTGATGGCCCCTATGCTGGCGTTGCCGGATGGAAAAAGGAGATTTTGTGATTTGTAAGTGACGCTTCACATAAGGAATTAGGGTGCTTCTTAGCACAGCAAGATAATCGCGTCTGCGTCAAGACAATTAAGGTAATATGAAATTCGATATCCCCGCCCATGAGCTTAGGCTCGTGGCAATAGTTTTACCCTAAAGATTGAAGGCACTACTTGTATGGAGAGAAGTGCGAGAATTACCTAAGCCATAAGTGCTCTAGTACATTCTTACGTAGAAAGAGCTCAACATACGCCAGAGGAGGCGGTTAGAGCTAATCAAGAATTATGATTGGGAGATTCTTTATCATTCGGGGAAAGCCAATATGGTGGCTGATGCCCTTAGTAAAAAGGAGAGACTCAAGATGATAATGTCTTTGGGAGAGTTGATAAGACATTTTGAGAAAATGGAAATAGTAGTGAAGGTAACCGGAGCCGGTACCGAAAAGCTGTTTGAGATTGCAATAGAGACCGAATTATTGGAAAAGAGCATATTGTGCCAGAAAAAGGTGATGAATGAAGGCAGAGAGCCAATAAATAAATATGAGATTAATACCGAGAAAGATGATAAGGGAATAATGAGGTATTCCTATAGAATTTGGGTTCCAAATGTTTAAGAGCTTAAAGATGAGATCTTAGATGAAAGCTAGTTTGAGGAATAAGAGTTAGAGCAAACCCTGAACGTGATAGTCAGGGAGGTCGCCATCAAGATAGAAGGAACCCATGACATAATGGAGTGGAAAATGAGGATTTTAAATTAAAAGATGACCCCAATTATGGGGAGTAGGATGAAACATTTTATACTAAGGAAACAAAAAGTCGAGTAAGGAAAGGAGACCCGAGATGGTACCCCTATACGGTAATTCATGGACCTGTCTAAAGAGAACTTAGACTATTATCCCCAACCACCACCCTGAGGAGACAGTACGGTGATAAATTCTTTCAGGACCTTTACGTCGCTAAGCTCTCAGAGTTCCATGGAACAAGCTGACCCAGCCGAGGCAAGAGCCTGACTAAAGGAAATAGAGGAATCATTTGAGATTCTAAATGATTGACGAACCACAAAGGACTGTTTTTGTCACTTACCCTCCTAAGAGAGAGGCCACCCGCTGGTGAAAGACCAAGAAAGGCACGGAGCCAGAGGTTATAATAAACTGATTTAAGTTCAGTCAATTGTTTTAGGAAAGTACTTCCCAAGGTTATGGAGATAGTGTAAAAGCTTTAGAGACGGAACAAAGGCAGACGAGTATGATGAATTATGAATCTAAGTTGTAAAAGTTATCAAGATTCGTTCTGAGGACACGAATCCAGAATGACGGGATGTATGAAATCAATGTTTATGTTGTGTTGGTCCATGAAATAATGATAAGAGAAAGGAAAATAAAAAGAAACTGAAGTGGAAGGGAATATAAAGGCAATAGAGTTTGAGGAATGATAAGGGAGTTGGGTATGAGGAAACCCTAAAGACTCGTAGCAATAGACATAGAAAAGTATGTAATCGTCAGGATGAGGGTGATATACCATGAGTTAAATTGATGGTTGAAGGTATAAGAGATACATATATAATTATCCCCTGTAAGTTAGGAAGATTCAAGGAAACCTTGAGATAATTCGAAGGATAAATAATGAGATGCGGATAGACTATGGAGGCAAGGAAGTAAGAAACTAGGAAAATTGGATGAAGGAAGTGACCTTCAAGAATGTGAAGTGTAAGATCGGTGGCTTGATACCCAGAAAGGGAGATGCCAGGTATGAGAGATATCCCAACATTGAGATGACTGTTGAGATAAACAACAAAAGTAAATAAGGAATTATTAAGAAGAAGTTCACGTTGAACATGACCAATATCTTCCAGAACATCCATGTTCTCATTACCAAATCAGGAAAGAAAAGCGGATGACCATTGTTATCTTTTGGAGGCCGTATGGATTGACCTCAGTTTGAATAAGGATGCTATTGTGAAATTCGGTATAGACTATCGAGGTGGAAATGATTGAATAAGATACCCTTATCAGGGATATATGACTTTATTTATCCATGGAAGGATGCTTGTACCTTTTTAAAGGTGGAATTAAGGATAGAACATCGGTAACTTAAAACAAATCCTAGGGGAATGCATAAAGGTTGGCATTTCACCCTTAATAGGGATAGTATGAGTTTTGACAGTATGAATTGGAAAGGATTAAGGTAATAATAACCTTTAAGGATCAGTGGAGAAATTTTTCAGAAGTATATAGACAATGGTTCTAGTATTAGTAAATGGTATTTTGATATGCCCTGTATATAGGGAATACAGGAGGAACGATTGAAGGATAACCTTAGAGGTTTTACAAGGAGAAAGGAAATATTCGAAATTCTCAAGAATAAAAATGTTGATAAAGGAAATATGACATAATTATAATGATGCCAAGTGGGGCACGTGTTAAACCACGAGAAAGTATGGATCGAACCAGTAATGGTCGAAATTGTTCAGGGCAATTAGGACTTAAGATAAAAAATGTTCTAAGTATGATTGAGAGTCAGTCTTGACAGTGATTATCCTCTAAAGATTGAGGCAATAACTTATGGAAAAATGGTGATTTTTTTTTTCTTTCCCATCTGATTTTAAGGAAAACATCTTCACTCAAGCAGTGATCAGAAATAAGGTAGAAAATTTATTTGGAGGTGGTTAAAATGACATTGACTGTAAGGAAATTTTACTATCAGGAAAGGCCAAAGAGGTGGCCGACACTTTAAAGGTAAGTGGATAATTATAGGCGCGTGTGCCAAAAGAAAACAGTGATGATGGTTAAAAATGTGAAGGTTGAATTATGGTTTGGAAGATTGACATTCCTTCTGATGACTGTGCAATACCCAACCGTAATAGTAGTTGGTAAAGGTTTAATTCGTGTAATCGCCAGGAACGGGCTATCTATCTTAGGAGGTACTATCTTGAGAATAATCCAGGACCATGTTTCAAAAAGGACTAAACGAACCTTTGAGTTAAGTCTTCTATTTAAGGCATATGACTAAGAATGGTATTAACCTGCTATCGTTGCTTTGATTGAAACTCTTCTGCAATTTTATCTACTTCATGTCATGAAAGTACGTCAGAGTTTGGAGTGTTCTTCATGAATTGTGATTGGTGGTTATGTTAACTCCTTAGGAGAATTAGATACGAGATGTATGGACTCCGTATGGTTAGATATTAAGATTTTATGGAAAAGTGAATGACGATAGTAGGTCAGTGGTGGACCATAGTAAGGCAGCAATGATTCTGCGAGTAATGAGCTGATTACAACCGTGAAAGTTGTATTGGAATGGGTGTTGAGATTGAGTACCACTAATCGGGTCGTGGTAGTGTATAAGTTATCATTGATAGACTAATTAAGTAGAGTATCTACCTAGTGAATTATTATTCTTTCTTATCAATAGAGAGTCGTATTATTATACAAGGAAGGTTGCGGTGCAAGCATAGAATTCTAGTAGCGATGATGTATAGAATGAGATCCCAGATTCGATTTTCGATGTCGAGGGAGTTTCAAAGGTGATTGTGTATAAGCTCGAGGAAGAGCATGGGTCCATAGAATGATGAACGGAATAGAAATATTTAGGCATGTGAAATAGGATGCTATAATACTTGATGTTGATATAAATACATATATGTTTTGTTCTCCTATGACAAACCTCTACAGTTCAGAGGTAGGTTCCAAGCCAGATATTTTGTGGCAGTATATTTTTTTATATATATACAATTCTCTTCAGTTCGTTCTTTTCTCTTCTTTTCATTTCATGTAATTTGAGAAGAACAACCCTTCCAGAAGGGGAGGTATTGTCGAATGACTGTCTATCTGTGTGATAGAAGCCTAGTAGGATACCAACTATTGTTTAATTGCTTGTCAAGTACTAAAGGCTGGCCACCTTCTGTACTAACTATGTGAGATAACAAGTGTTCATGATCATAGTGATCTCTCAACAAATTCCTTTACTTCTATATGATTGATCAAACTTTGGGAAATAGAAACAGCTAAAAAAGGAGTAATAAAGTTGTGGTAGTATTCGGAATGGAAACTCATTCGTGATACTAAGGTTGACGTGGTTATTAAAAGGTTATAGAACGCTAACGAGCAAAAGTATAACCAGTATAATATTAGGAACGGAAGGTAGTAGCGATTACGAACTGGAAAAGAATGGGTATTGAGAAGCAAAAGCTCTAATGCTAAAAACTATAATGAGAGTCTGTGCAATAGACTTGAAAAAAATTGGAATGATCACTTAACACGGATTGAGTTTTCTTACGACAATAGATCATAGGTCAGTATTGAGATATCGCCTTATGAGATCCTTGAGGGAAGACAATATCGATCTCCCTTATGTTAGGATGAAGTTGTAGAGCGCAAGATGCTCGGACCAGCAGTGGTCTAAAGGACCAAGGATATGATAGATCTAATCAGAGGACGGCTGGTAGTAACCCAAGATGGACATAAGAGGTATGCTGATTTGACTCAAAAAGGACAAAGAGTATGAAATAGGGGGCCTAGTAATGTTATAGGTATCCCCTTGGAAACCCTTGAAAAGGATTGATGAGGTTCGGAAAGAAAGGAAAGCTAAGTCTACAATTTGTTGGACCCTTGGATATATTAAGACGTTTGGGAAGTTAGCATATGAGCTAGCCCTACCCCCGAACCTGTAGCAAGTTCATAACGTGTTCCACGTATCAATGTTAAGGAAGTGTAATTCGGATGCCAGACAAATAGGGGCATATGAGCGCATAGACATGCAACCAGACGTAACCTATATGGAGAAACCAGGAAGGGTATAGAGTAAAAGGGAACGAGTGCTTAGGAGAAGGGTTATCAAATTAGTAAGAGTTTGATGGTAGAACCACAATGTGGGAAAATTTACTCGAGAGTTAGAAAGTGCAATGCTAAGAGAGTATCCCTATTCATTTTCTATCTGATTCCGGGACGGAATCCTTTTAAGGAGGGGAGACTGTAATAACCCCAATTTTTGGGAAATTTTTGAAACCCTTATGAATAGTGTTTTTGCTGAATGAGAAAACTTTTCATGCCACACTATGTAGGGGTTCTGATATGGATATTCTGAGATTTTATTAGTACTTTATATGGGATATAAGTGTATGTAAAGATCGTCAGAATCCAAATCCGAACACTTTGATTTTTCCCGGAAATCCAATAGATACGGAAAGAATTGAGTATAAGGTAACAGGATAAAAAGGATTTAAATTAAAGGATTATAAGAGAGGATCATAAAAGGAATACAATATATTGAGAAAGGTTAAGGGAACCTAAGTAATAAGATCCCGGGTATGATCCCTCAAACGATAAACGAAAATGAAAGTTAAGCGAACCGTATAACAGATCAGCGGTCATTAGGCAAACGATTAGGAAGTTAATCAAGGGGATTAGTGGGGATGATGTCATCCAACCAATAGAAAGAGAACAAGGAGGGGAGGATGACATCATGAGGATGACACAAGCATGACATGGGAAGGAAGGAGGTGTGGTTGAATGAGAACCACACAAATTCAAGGGCAACAAGGTAATTGACTAAATCAAACACAAAAACAAAGCAACCAAGCCAAGTAAAATCATTTTCATCAAAATCAAAAAGAAACCAAGGCATTGTTCTTCATGCTCTCGGCCAAAACAGAACCAGAACACTAAAACTGCTGTATCTCCTTCATTTCTCACTCTAATATTGTGTTCTATAGCTCATTGGAAAGGTATTGAGATGGCCTACAACTCTTGTTCACAAGTCTCGTCCAAATAATCATGGTAAGACCCTCATTTTTACAGTTCTTTAAATCGGACTTTTAGAAACTTCAAAGCCTAACTTTGTGTTCTTGATTTCTTTGGAAAGATCAAGCTTGTAGGAGGCTCCCTAAGGCTTCCTAGCAACTTAACACCTCCCAAGGAAGGTATAAACTTCAAACCCTAGCCTTTACTTTATTTGTTAGTAAGTTTAATGGTTGGTGTTGTGAAATGAGAAGCATGGATTGTGATTATTAGTAGTTTGGTTTGATTTAGAAGTGTTTTGGTAATTGAAGCTTGATTATAGTTCATAGGTCTTGATTGTGGTTGTTTGAGTTGAAAACCTTGGAGATTATGGACTGATGTGGTATGGTTTAGGTGAAGTTTTGTTGTATTGATGGTTATGAGTTGGTTGGTGGTTAATTGGAGTAGTTTAAACATTGGTAATCGCGTAAACATAGCCGTCGTAACGTCCGATTTTCTTTGGACTGTTTTTGTGCATAACATTAGGACCCGAGAACCCCCTGCTAGATTATGACCACTGCCATGTTTAGATATCTCATGTTACGAGCTTCGTTTTGATATGTAGTTCGTTCGATTCCGATGCACGGTTTAGGAGAAACGACCGTTTCAAGTAACGGCGTTTCGCGAACGAAACTTTTCCCCTCGCCTTACTTTGAAACATAGGTTAAAGACCAAAATGGGTTAATTAATGTATGAAACATTTATGGTAAGTGTGTTAGGCAGTTGGTAAGACACTCGCGAAGGAATCGCCTTAAAACTCGTAAAGGTTAAATTATTAAAAATGGTGGAGCCGAGGGTACTCGAGTGACTTAAGAGAATCAGTAAGCGCAAAACAAGCGTTAGAGTCTAAGTTAGTTAAAGTATAGATTTACAAGTGACTTTGGTTTAATTCCAACTTACTTGTTGTTTATAGGTTACCAGACTCGTCCCGAGCCATTCGTAACCCCCAGTCGCTCAGGCAAGTTTTCTACCCGTTATAACTGTTGTTGTGATGTATATATGTATATGCATCATCTTGCGATAGATGCATGATGTTTATATTAGCAAATGTTGCAATATATTGAAGCATGCTGCTATGGTATATATATGCATGCCTGTTTCATATTCTTTCCATATATAATTGTTGATTCAGTTGATAATACCTATTCTAGAGGATAGCGGTAACTTGCATATACCCTTAGTATAGGGACCCAAAAGGTGGAAATATTTTCTAAACCGGGAGTCGAGGATCCCGAGTATAATATATATATTTATATAAATATATGGTTATAGTTTTCAAAACTATTAATCGAATAAGGTTTATTCGATAACTTTATTTTATTTAATGAATATTATTTTGAATATTCATTCGAGGGCTTATGACTCAGTTTATATTATTAATGATTATTAATTGGATATTCATTTGAGGATGTATGACTCCTTTATTTTATTTAATGAATATTGTTTATAATATTCATTCGAGGTATTATGACTCCGCTTACTATTTATTAATATTCTTTATTTTATTAAAGAATAATGTTCGATAATCAAACTTACTTTTGATATTCAAGTAAAGATATTACTTTCATATAAGTATATCTTTGATTAATTGCTATTCATTCAAGTATAAGTTTTCCAACTTCTACCTCAATTATTCTTTATGGGAATATTATTTAAATAATAATATTCAGATATTTCTTTCATATTGGGACTGATTTATTTTATTAAATCAGCATTACTCCAAACATTCTTAAAAATGTTTTCGAGTCTTCAAAATGATTTTTAAAAGTTAGAGCGGATCCCAAAACTCATTTTTATATTTAAGATCTTCCTTTTAAAGGGGATTTAAATACTCGTTCAAAACCTGAGGGATCCGGCTCTATGGTGTATTTTATATTCGCAACAAGGTTGCTGTTTTGATAAATGAATTGATTACTTGCCCAATGTTCGGGAAGTAAGCCCATCTAATTGAGTCGGCATAAGCGACAGGCCGGGGTACGGTCTATCAAAGTGTAAGTGGCTGGGTGGCAGTCCATCAACGCGTGAGTGGTCGGGTAACGGTCTAGCGCGAGGTCCTAATGCGGCCAGGGTGATGACCGGTGAGGAATTCATCCATCTACAGTAGAAAAGGTTACTTATTGGTATCTTTGCCTGATCAGCAAGATATCTGGTTTATGCCAAAATTCTTTTCCTTTCCAAAATTCATTGGATATTATAACTCTGTTCATACTTTACATGACAGAGATTTTCAGGAAATGTATGAGATATATATATATATATATGGATATATATATCAGGACTTAATGAAGTATCTCGTAACTTCATTATTTATAATGATATTTCAAAGATTGAATCTATTCAAGTCTTATCTTGTAGTCTCATCTATGTGATGAACCTTTGAAACTGATTATAACTTGAACGGGGGTAGTTCAAGTAGTATTTGGTAAAGATATAAGTATTTTGGGGTATCTTGTAACTTCATCTTTTAAACTTATATCTAGTTAATGATTGTCTTATGAATGACAAAGATTTTCGGAAAAACGTTGAGACAAGGTTAGATATATGAGATCACCTTGCAACGATATTTTTTGTATATACAGTTATAAACTGGAACTCTGTGTATATTATGGATGGAAGAGGACTTCCAAGATTTTGAAAAGTATATATGTATATATACTGAATATTTTGCGACTTCATCGCATTAAGATATCAAACTTGGTTCATTTCTTTTGACCAAGACTTTCATGAGTACTATGAGAAGGCTCATATACTATTAATCATTATATATATTATTTTGGTGGGCTTGCTGCTCACCCTTGCTTTATTTCTTCATCACACAACAACAGTTAGGAAAGATGGCCAGACTCCAGCAGACCCAGCGCAAGCGCGTGGGAAGCGTCCCGCGTCTTCCCGTTGATGTTGTAGCTGCTATAGTTGCAGAGGTAGATCTATTGTAGATCAGACCATCTACTTTTGAGAATCAATTATGTATAATTATAACTTGTGGCAGATAATGGCAATTAACTGTAAATTTATCAAGTAATCATTTTGGGTTGTAATAACTTTTAAATTGTGGATTCAAAGACTTGTACTTATTTAAATTTCATCTCTGAGACTATAACGGGTTGTGGTGTGTGTTAGTGTGGGGTCACAGCATAAGGTTATTTATTATTAATTAAGTGGAGTGATATTGTGGAAAGAAAGACCGTGACGACCCGGATCCCCGACCCCGGATCTGGGGGTGTTACAATTCTTCTTGATCATGTGAGGGAGATGGAAAAAGGATCAATATACAAAGTGAAGATCATCAGAAGTGATAATGTAACTAAATTCAAGAATAGCTCTATGGAAGAGTTCCGCAAACTCAAGGGGATAAAACAAGAGTTTTCTGCTCCTGGAACTCCACAACAAAATAGAGTTGTTGAAAGAAAGAATAGAACTCTTATAGAAGCTGCAAGAACCATGCTAGAAGAAATAAAATTGCCTACCTACTTCTGGGTTGAGGCTGTGCAAACTGCTTGATTTACATAAAATGCAACATTGATCAACAGACATGGAAAAACACCATTTGAGATTGGGAAGGGAAAGAAGCCAAATTTGAAGTATTTTCATATTTTTGGTTGTAAGTGTTTTGTTCTTAAAACTCATCCGGAGCAGCTGACCAAGTTTGATCTAAAAGCTGATGTAGGAATTTTTGTGGGATATCCATTGTACACAAAAGCCTTCAGAGTTTACAATTTGAGAACAAGAACAATCAGGGAATCTATACTTGTATCTTTTGATGACAAGAAGATTACAGGTTTAAAAGATGCAGATGACCATGACAAATTGAGATTTGAAAATGAAGTACCTTATGCTGAACTTTTAAATCCTGACCCTGATACAGTAAATCCTGATATCACTCAAAGCTCTGATGTTCCACAGAACAGTGGAAATTATTCTAACACTGAAGCATATGTTGAGGAGGAGCAACATGATTCAAATCCAGAGAATACTGTGAGTGATTCAACTCAAGAAACATCAGTAGAAAGATCATCAGACTCATTTTCCTCAAACTATGATGAGTCAAATACTGATAATAATGGGAACAATGATTCAGGGGGAGCATCAGAAAATAATAATGGTACTAATCAAAGAAATAACAGAGAGTTCATGGATCAAGGGGAGGTTAGTCTTCAAGTAGTCAACTTCCATCTACAAGAAAATGGTCTAAGTCACACACACCTGACTTAATCATTGGAAACCCTAACAGTGGTGTAAGAATAAGAAAAACCACTCAGAATGAATGTCTCTACCATTCTTTTCTATTTCAAACTGAACCCAAGAAGGTTGAAGAAGCTCTGTAAGATGCTGACTGGGTCACAACAATGCAAGAGGAGCTCAATGAATTTGAAAGAAACAAAGTCCGGACTCTTGTGCCAAGACCAAAGAATAGATCTGTAGTAGGCACAAAGTGGGTGTTCAGAAACGAAACTGACAGTGAGGGCATTATTACAAGGAATAAAGCAAGACTGGTTGCAAAGGGTTATTCAGAACAAGAAGGTAGTGATTATGATGAAACATTTGCTCCAATTGCAAGGCTTGAGGCAATTAGAATCTTTCTTGCCTATACTACTCACAAGAAGGCTTGAGGCATTGATTATGATGGGAAGAGTGCATTTTCAAATGGAGAACTCGAAGAGGAAGTTTACGTTGAAAAGCCTCCAGGGTCTTTGATCCAAAATATCCAGATCATGTCTACTTACTGGATAAAGAACTCTATGGACTGAAGTAAGCTCCAAGGGCATGGTATGAAATATTTGCTCTATTTCTGCTAGAAAGTGGTTTCACAAGAGGTACACTTGATAAAACTCTCTTTTATAAATACCATGGTAAGGACTTGTTAGTACAGATTTATGTTAAAGATATCATCTTTAGATCTACTAATGATAAACTCTGTGAGAGATTTACAAAGCTAATGCAGTCCAGGTATCAAATAAGTATGATGGGATAATTGAGTTACTTTCTGGGGTTACAAGTTAAACAAACTGATGAAGGCATCTTCATAAATCAATCCAAGTACACCAGGAATTTACTCAAAAGATTTGGAATGCAAGACTGCTCAACTGCGCCAACTTCTATGGCCACTGCAACCAAGTTAGATTTAAATATTGATTTTTCAGTAGATATAACTAACTACAGAGGTATGATTGGCTCACTCCTATATCTGACTACAAGTAGACCTGATATCATATATGCTACCTGTCTATTTGCAAGGTTTCAAGCTGATCCTAGAGTACCTCATCTATTAGCCGTAAAATGAATTTTTAAGTATCTCAAAGGCACCATGAATCTGGGATTATGGTATCCTAGAGATTCAGAATTTAAGCTAATTGGATATTCAGATGCTGATTTTGCAGGATGCAAAATAGATAGGAAAAACACTTCTGGAAGCTGCCAATTTCTAGGTGGCAGATTGGTTTTTTGGTATAGCAAGAAACAAAAGTCAATTTACACATCAACTGCAGAAGCAGAATATATTGCTGCAGGAAGCTGTTGTGCTCAGATTCTATGGATGAAGAATCAGTTACTGGATTATGGGTTGGACTATTCTTCTATTCCTATATATTGTGATAATCAAAGTGCTATTGCAATGACAGGAAATCCAGTGCAGCATTCAATGACTAAACACATCATCATCAGGTACCATTTCATAAGGGAACATGTGGAAGCAGGTACAGTGGAATTGGTTTTTCTTACAACAGATCAGCAAGTACCAGATATATTCACCAAGCCTCTCTGTGAAGCTACTTTCACAAGATTGATGAATGAATTGGGAATGATATCAGGACAATTCTCAAACTCTGATAATTAAGACTGCTGATATTTTGAAGCATGGTATCTTATTATGTGTCAATACTTGTTAGATACTGATTATTGTGCTAAATGTTGATGCCATGATAACATGCAACTATCTTCTATGAATCCTATCTGAAAATTGTATGTTAGAACTACTGATTATGTGCATATGTCATGTTATTAGTTAATAAATTCTGATATTGGTCAAACCAGTATTGACTGATAAATCCTGATAGTCGTAATTAAAATACTGATAATGATCAAACTATGATTGACTATTATATTTCATTGATTATTTTGAATTTATTCAAAATAAATACATATACAGTATTTTTAATTAAACAATGAGTTAGTGGAATATCTCTTTATTGCTTAAATAGGTTAGCTACTGATGTAAGTATCTAGTATAACTTGAGTACTTACATTGGGAATATGAATCTGAAGAGAGAGATTACTTTTTATTTACCCAGATACGCGTAATTGTGTATACATATTATGATTAATTATTACATGGTTAATCAAAGAGTCTTTTTAGTTTCTATCTCCTGTACTATAAATTGACATCCTCCACTTCCAAAACTTCTCACTGCCTTTTTCATAAACAACTTATCATCTTCTCAAATCTTGTGTCCAAAACTTCACAAACACTCATAAAAAATGGCTCAACCCCAATTCTACAAATGCAACGGTGGATGCTACATGCCAATCTTCAATCCAAGTGATGAGAAGATGTATTTTGATCCATATGGACTTCTGGTTCGTATTGGAGGTAAAATCTATCATCCAACTGAAGTTCCAAACTCAGTCTACGATCGTCTCTCTTGGGATGATCAGTTGGAACTGCATTTCTTCACTGGAAAAGTTCTTCTTAATGAAGAATTTCGTGCTGAACTGGCGGAACATTTTCGTCAAGCAGCTCTTGAGCTGCAAGAGAATATCATTTCTCTTCTGGAACAATGAGTAGGATTTATCATCGCAGGGCGATGAGGGCAGAGCAAGCTGCAAATAAGAAGAAGAAGTCTGAGTAGTTAGATTATTTTAGGGTTTTATGCTTAACATTATATAAAATCTTGTACTTTGCTTCTTAATTAATGGAAATATTTTTTGTCTTCTCTGACTCTTTAAGTGAATGAATGTTTACTGTCTTGTTTGTGTGAATGCTTTTAATTATCATATTCAAATCAGTATTGCATGTTAACTTCAGATGTTTTTATAGTGCATGTGAAGAAACTAATCTCTATTTGAGTTCATATGTTCACTAAAGTACAGATTGAGCACATTACAAGAAGTAACTGATGTAACAGAAGGAATTTATGAAATATTTAATTCCGAGTTCACAAGAATTATAATCTTTGAGTGTTGCATTCTATCCAATTTTTTTGAAACTTTCTTTTTCTCACCAAGAAAGTTGTCCACACTCAATCTAAAAATCATAAATCTTATATCTTAAATTTGTTTTTACAACTAAAACACTTGAATCCATTTCTCAAATATTGCCAAAAATCAAGTGACATAATTCTTGAATTATGCTCAACACTCAGAAACAACATTTAGTTGGTTAGAGACTAATTGCTGAGGTAGATCTTAATGATTCTAACAAAAACACAGAGGTTTCATCAGTCTTTACTGAAGACTCTGTGAAACCGTTCAATAAACACATTCAAGTGTTAGTTCTTTGAAAGAACAAGGTTTGAGATCATGGTACATGATAGTAACCTGAGCAAATCCTCTCCAATTTAAGTGGAGGTTTTCACTATTGATGAACAACAACTGTCATAACCATAGTGTTAATTGTGAGTTTAATTGTGACTTCAGATTAACAAGGTATAAATACTGTTATCACTTTATCAGCATTTATTCTAAATACTGATTTAGTCTTTTCAGCATTTATTTATCATTATAAAAATCCTGTTGGTATGATTATTTCTAGACCTTATTAAAGGACTACCTCTAGTTATATGACCACATATCATCCTTCTTTAGCCACCTCTTATTTTTGTAGGACAATCTTTCTAAGCTTTTTCTGTGAGATGTGTGAAAATATTGAGAGAAAAATAGAATTAAAGAGAGGCAGGATCCTTCGTGGCAAAATGAGAGGTAGATGAGAAATAGGATTTAGTAATCCTTGTGAGGAAGCTCTAACTATTTAAAGTCATGAGATGTGTGGTATGTTCAGTAGTGAGACTACTTTAAAAGAATAGAAAGATTAAGTTTTATTTGCTATATGTTTGCAGGTGCACAGAGTACTAAAGGAACAGATGCTGAGCAACAGTCTGTTGAACCTCAAATAAACTCTGATGTACCAACTGTTGTTAATCTCCCTGCAAGTCTAAGTACTGATACTTTCTTACAGTCCATACATTTTACTATTCAACCACATGAGACAATCCATATTTTTGTTGAAAAACAGTCTGTTTACTCTACTTCTTAATCACATGAGAAAATCCCTGTTGTTGCTGAAGATGAAGTAGCACAACAGTCCATTCATAAAATTTCATCCATTTCAGAATCACCACAGCATTCTACAGGATCTGTAATATCCCATATTTTCAATTATTATTATTATTATTATTCGGAATTGTTTATGTGATTTTTATGTAAATTTTGGTGAATTAGCTAATAATTGGAATTGATATTTGAGTGTTTATATGTGATATTATTTGAGTATTTTAATTTTTATGTGCTCAGAATAAAACTTAGATAATTGTGATATTTTTCTGGTATTTTTTGGACTGGTATATGACTTTATAATAATTTAGGTATTTATTAATTATTTTCTGAATAATTACAAAATTATTTTATAAAGCTGGGAATCTTCCGACTTCAACCGTTTTTGCGTTTTTACAACCGGAAACTCTTCCGAAAACTCCTTCCTAACCTAATCTGGTAATTCCAGACATTTTCCGTGTTTTGACTTTTCCGATCCGGATTACGGTTTGACCCGTGCGCTGCTCGGCGCAAGATTTTCGATACGATAACCATTTCGATAAATCAACAAAACCCGTATTCTCGAGAGACGGGATATTTTTACATTATTTTCGTATATAGTGTTTTATGAAAAGCTCGGTTTTGATAATTATCCAAATCTGATATTAAATTGTAAAGTTTTTATAGTTACTTAGCGGCTAAGTAATCTATTTTTGGATCATTTTGTAGTTACTTAGCGGCTAAGCAACTAATTTATCGATCCAGAACGAACCAATATTCCGTAAATATAAATAGCATATTTCTTATTTCATTTATTTCGTTTATTTTTTTGCAACCAGTAAAAATACAGTAAATACAGAGAAAAACTCTAGAAACTGATACGCTCCTGAGAATCAAACGCGCAAACGAAGGCGTTATCAAACTCCGATTTGGGCTTGCAGCATATCAAAACGAAACTCTCGAAATCTTCTTTCTGAATCAATCATCAGTGTTTGCCCAGGAATCAATGTATTTTTCTAATTTAATTATTTTAATTCGAATTATTTAGGAAATAAAATATGAATTTTTGAAGACATGATTATTTGAGTGTTTTGATGATTCCATGTTGTGAGGATGTTTTTCTGGTCAATTTCATATATTATACTTCAAAAATAGAGTTCAATATCATGTAGTAATTAAGGTTTGATTTTCTGAAAATTCTTTGAAAAAGTGTTCTTGGTGTTCTTGGGAATCAGTCGATCATTTGAGGGTGATGCAGATTTCAGAATTCGAAGTATGAGTAACCAAAATGCTCAGGTTTTCATGCTCTTTCTGTTTATGCCATCAAATCATTCAAACGATTAGTGATTTGTAAATTCGTAATTTAGGGTTTATCCCCTGAATTAAGGGTTTCTTATTGACTGATTGTTGGATTATTTTGATGGTATCAATAGCTTCAGTAGGTTTCTTAGAGTCGATTTATGTATAAAAGTTTATTGTTTGATTGCGGAATCACGTAAATCGAGTTAGCCGGAATCTGGAGCTTGCTGATGGCGTTAATGGCGGTTTCCGCCGGAGCTGTCGATCTTCGGATCATTTATGAAGATGGTTCTTGTGTCTGTGTTGTTAATACGACTGTGAATCGTTTTGTATTGAAAAGAATCGCAAAATCGGGACAAAGGAGGGTGCACGGCGTTCGCCGGAACCCGGAGGACTCGCCGGAATCTGCGAATTTCCGGCTTGTTCTTGGGTTTCTTGACGACCCGGTTCGACCCGTTTTAAACCCAATTTCCGACCCGGTTTCAATTCATTTTCCCCCAAATCAATTTCCATAAGTCTGTTTCTGTAATTTTCTGTTTTATTAATAATTCAAAAATCCTATTTTAATTTCTAAAAATTCATTTTTATTTTGAAAATCATTATTGTAATTCTGAAAATTTATTTTAATTCAAAAATAAATCCAAATTATTTAGTTAATTAATTTTAGTTGATAATTAATTATTTAATTAGTTAATTAATTTAAATATTAATTGATTAATTAATTTAATTAGTTAATAATAAATTTTAATTGATTATATAATTAGATTTAATTATTTATTCTTGATCTAAAAATTCCGAAAAATAGTTTCGAGCTTTAAAATATTATTTTAAATTATTTTCCAGGCTCAATAGTTTTTATAAAATTATTTTTGGGTGTTCGAGCCCTATTATTTAATTATTGAATGATTCGGAGACCCGTTTTAATTCCGAAAATGTTCAAAAATTCATAATAAATAAACCGCTAGTCCGTTTAATACGAAACGAACGCGTACAGACTCAGAAAAATATTCCGCTTTCATTAAAAATACTTTCGAGACCCAAATCCTTTTGTTTCGATAGGTCACTTGTTTTACAAGTCATTATGAGTCAATTATTGATCGATAAATCATATTTTGATCCGATTTCAGTTTTAAACATACCGAGTCATATGTGATATAAATTATGTGATACGTGAGTTATGTGTTTACGTGGTATGTTAATTACGTACGTACGTGGGTCAAGAGTCTTGTGATTGACTGTTTCCTTTATGTGTGGGCTATCGTATGGGTAGACGATAAGGTATTGACGCGCGGTTCGTCGAGTAGTTATCGTTTAGACGATTAAAAGGTTATTTTCTAATTATAGATGCGAGTCTTTCAAGACGATCATGATCGGATGAAGTGGATAAAGGCTAAAGTTGAATAGTATGGAATATTGGGTTGCAGCACTGCATGAGCAGCTGACCAAAGGATTAGTAGAATAAAGACGGTGATGCTTTAAGACGGAATGTCAGAATAAATGCGTCTTCGCGAGTGTGACTAACTGCTAAATCTCAAAGGCAAGTACCCCTGACTTCACTTATCGTTCAAGTGACGTTTATTTCGAATCATATTATGCAAGTATTCCTATCATCACTTATTGTTCAAGTGATATTTATTTTGAATCTTATCATGCAAGTATTGCTTTCCCTATTCTCAGTTTAGAATCGATATATGTTTTACATATCGTTGAATTAAATGATTCTGTTTATGCAAGTACTCATTTGCTATTCTATGTTCAGAATAGCTAAGTGATTTTACTTATCCAATTATTAGATTTATAAATGTTTTGGATTTTGAGAAAAATGATTTGGTTGCGAGTTTTCTGCCCAAGTGAATGGGCGAATAAAATTATTTCGGGTGTCGATTATTATGACCCCATTTCAATAAAAGGTTTTAAGATTGGATCATAATTGCGTAAGTGACCGGAATGGACGAACCAGCGGAGGGCTATTTCTAAGTGTCATATGAAATATTATGACATAATTTTTGCCACAGGCAGGTATATTGCCTTTTTATTTGAGTACTCTTGTTTTTGGGGTCATGTTTCTACGAATTATGACTCAGTGCTATCACACGGGCTGATCAGCATGTGATAGTACGTCCGTCGGAGAATGATCCCAATCTAAATTATCATATCATTTTTGATATTCATAGAATAAATGATTTATCAACTGTTTCTGTTTTGGAATAATGGTAAAATGCAGTTTTGATTCAGATTCTGATTTATGCTGATACTTACGTTGTTGTTAAATATCAAAGGTGGTATTAGTATAGATGATTGATGTTGACTTCAATATGGGATGTTGTGAGCATAAAAATTCGTATTGATATCTAATTTGATATGACAACAAAATAAGTATTAATTTCAAGAGTTCGGTTTTGAGTAAAGTTTATGACTCAATCCATAATCATTGTTTCATGTTATTGTGGTTTACGATATTTCCGTAAACACTGTTTTACGAGTTTTATTCTCGTCAAGATTCAAAGTATTGCTGAAGCATTTCGCTCAAAAGTATCAAAAAGGAAACAATTATGGGGTTCCTCAACTAAAATTTTATGATTCAGCAATTATGATTTTAAATATTCTGCTCTAATGCAGATGTCGGTTTTATATCAAAACGACCCTATATTCACTATAATGATCTTGCTGAACATTTCTTCCGCTCATACTTGCCTGTTTTTAAATTTAACCTCCAGTGAGGATTAGCTTGCGCTGTTCAACTGCGTAATTTGAGGAAGTAAAGAAGAAGCTTTTGAAAGGTGGTTGGTCCAGGGTTTGTGAATTAGTGTAAGTTTTATTGTGTAAAGTTGTTTATATTATATTATATTATAGTTGTGTATTTTATTTGGGCCTAGTATACTTCATTTCAAAGTTATACTAGTGGATTTAGTTTTGAGTTTGGGAATTATTGAAAAGAGTTTTAAAAGAAAGTGAAAATTTATTTATGGAATCTGGATATCTTGTTTCTAGAACTGTAACCTTAAAAGATCTTGGATTAGTTTGGGGTCATTTTTGCTAAATATCTTCCGCTGGCATTTGTTTATTGATTAAATAGGTTAATTTGGATTGAGATTTCATAGTGACGACTGTAATATCCGGGATATATCGTGTAATTATTTTTGCTAATAAATAGTTATTATATGTGTTCAGTATCCATTCTGTGAATTATCTGTTAAGTGTTAAATGTGTTTGGATGTTTAAAAATAATATTAATTGAGTATTTTAATTTTTATATGTCCAAAATAAAATATAGATAATTGTCATATCTTCCTATCTATTTTTATGTTGATTTATGATTTTATAGGAAATATATGGATTCTACAAAATCTTTTTCCGAATATTTAAAAACTATTTTATACAATCGGGAACCAACCGACGTCATCCGTTTTTACGTTTTTATAACCCGAAACTCTTCCGAAAACTCCTTCCTAACCTAATTGCAATATTCCGAGCATTTTTCATGTTTCGACTTTTTCGATCCGGCGTACGGTTTGTCCTGCGCGGGTCCCGACGCAACATTTTCGATACATTATTCGTTTCGGTAAATCAATAAAACTCGTATTTTCGATAAACGTGAGCTTTTTATTAAACAATCACAATTATCACCTCGAAATACGTGTAACTAGGCGCTGAGACCAAGACCGCAGTACAAATTGTACTGATTTGGATAATTATCCCGAAAACCGGTACCGTTTGGATCAGTTTTTATAAATAAACGTACCGTTTTATATCTGGAATGATCCAACGGGATACTAATTTCCCGTAATTATAAATAGCCTTTACCGTATTTTATTTTGTACCAGAAATCATTTGCAAACATATTTACAGAGTTTTTACAAAGAAAATACTATAATTCTATTTTGTTCTTCGTAATCAAACACAAATTCAGAGGTGTTATCGATATCCGATTCTGGCGTACATATACTCAAAACGAAGCTACTGAAATCTAGAATCCAAATCTTCCATCAATTTCAACCCAGAAATATCAGGTGATTTTCTATTTAATTATTTATATTCGAATTTCTTGGTATTTAAATTATGAATTTTTGTTCGAGATATTGTTTGTATAATTTGATGATTGTATGTTGTAGAGCTCGTTTTCCTGATCATTTTGGTATATTATACTTTAAATTTGGAGTTCAATAACATGCTCAAAATTGTGTTTGATTCTCGGATTACTGAAATTAAGGTTTGAATGTTCTTGATTGTTCTCGAGTAAGATTTGGGCGTATTTGACCCAGGGGTTATTAGTTTAATTATTTGTTGCCATTAAATAGATCGTTGAAAGAGCAATTGAATGAGCTAATTCTGGTGAACGGAGGATAACGGGAAGACGATGGCCGGAGTTTGAAGGTCCGCCGGCGGCGGAACTTCGATCGGGTGTTCCGGTTAAAAATTGTGTTATTTGACCATTGTAACCTTGCAGATGTGTTTGCGGATCGATAAGCATCCTGTCCTGTTATTTTGAAGTGGTTCTGGGCAGTTGTCAGGTCACCGGAAAAGCTTATGGCCGGCAACCATGGCTTTCCGGCGATAGGGGGGAAGACTGTAAAAATTACAGTTTGGCCCCCGAGGTTTTGCACAGATTGCATCCCTGATACCCTGGTTTTAAAACTTTGCGAAAATCATACTCCTGCTTATATTTTTACAAAAATGATATTTCTTTTTATAAATAATTTCAGAAAATGTTTTACCTATTTTGAAATTCCAAATATCAAAATTTTTAATTTCTGAAAATTATTTTTAATTTAAAAATAAATCTTAATTATTTAATTAATTAATTAATTAATTTTAATTGATAATTAATTATTTAATTAGTCAATTAATTTAAATATTAATTGAATAATTAATTTAATTAGTTATTAATTAATTTTAATTGATTTAATAATTAGATTTAATTATTTATTTTTGATTTAAAAATTCTGAAAAATAGTTTCGAGCTTTAAAATATTATTTTAAATTGTTTTTAAGGCTCGGTAATTATTATAAAATTATTTTAAAGCCAGAATTGGCCAGCCGAACCCTGTTTATTACTTCGAAACTGATCTAACGACCCGTTTTAATTCCGAAAAATGTTTTAAAAATCATTTTAAATACCTGGAAGCCTGTTTATGACCCGAGACTTTTTATAAATGATATATCATTGATTATTCGATTTGTTATGTGCTATGTGTGACTTGTTGGTTAATTGTTGGTCTACATGTTAAGTGTTTATTTGTTTATAGCGTAACTTTCAATCTGTTAATCGGATTTGGGTGAAACGAAGGGTAGTTGAAACCTTATGACGTCCATGTGACGATTAGAACAATGTAAGCAACAATGACACCAAGGTCAAATTGGATCAACTTCATAAGGTTAGATATGAGCCTTCAGCCTTGATGATGGAAGAAATTAGATGGATGGTGCAGGATATCTTTGGTACAACTATCTCTATAACATCTACAACTGTTCCTTCCACCTCTTCATCTCATCAAATTCAAGCTCTCCAAAGTCAAGTCAATAAACTTCCAGCATCAAATGCATCCTTGACATCTCAACAGAGAAGTAATTGAAAACAATAGAGCTTGAAAGAGTAATTAGTTTGATGAATGGAAATGATGCTTTTACCAAGATGAGGAAGGTTGAATTAGCTGGAAGGTTAAAAGAAATAAAATGTGTGGCGCCCTCCAAACCCGGGTCAGAAGTTTGGGGTTCACAACACATACACAATATATAAACCTGTATAAAAAATATTATTTGCAATGACCCTGCTTTATATAACCACAGATCGCAACAGGTTAAAGTATGAAATAAGCCACAACCTTAACTTTTATTACAACGCACCAAGTCCCAAATAATTTTACTTACAACTGATAATGAAATTATTCTTACAATCTTGCTATCTCACTACCATATAAAGCTCATGCTAGCTAAATCCAACTCAATATGGAATCCTAGCTCGCACACTGGGCTGAGGAAACCTCGCTATCAACCATATCCTTTTTAACTATAAAATACATAAAAAGATTCGCAAGAGTGAGCTAACTAGCTCAGCAGGTCATAATAATGATAACTGAGGTTAAAAAATGTTCAAATATGATGATTCAGAGGAATCAAGTTTCTTGTTAAACAATTATTAGAATTGAATATTCATTTTTTTAAAAATTTTAAAACCAAGGTTAGGTTGCTGATCAGTCACGCACTAACCCCGAGCAAGGCACACGGCTCTGCTCTATAAACTGGATCCAATGCACATATTGGCCTAATTCAACCATGAATCTGATCTGACCACGAATTTGGTCCATATAAAGAAAACTATCTAATTCTAAAGTAATTCAATATGATAAACAATATAACTCAATAAAACAAGATCATAATCAACAGTGATGAAACATTTGTATAAGGGCATGATGTGATTCATGAGTATCACAAGGGTGTATCAAAGTATGTATAAGAAATAACCTTCAGCCTGTAGGAGAATCAGGTATTAGATGAACAATGATTTTACAAGGTTTAGTTCTTTGATGTCACAAGGTATGGATGAGTATAAAAGTTTCTGTATGTTCAAATAATTCTATTCCAGTGTTTGGTATATGATGGGTATATATTTGTGGAGTAGTATCGTATTTGTGTGATTTAGTATCTGGTAAATCAACAAGGAATGGTTCACAAGGAATAAGGCTTACGGCTCAAAGATCAAATGATGTGGCTCAGGTTCAAGGCTGAATGATTCAAAGTACTTACAATATAAAGTAGAGCTATTTTAAATACTTAACAATATGCCACGAGAGAATTTAGAAATATTTACATTATATCTCGAAAAAGGTTTAGAAGTACTTGCCTTATCACAAATGATTACAACTTCTCTTGTACTTGTCTAACAATTCTATTCGACAACCACTTGGCTACTTTTCTATGCCTTGCTTCTATTCACTGATCACTTGCTGTATTTTCTATGCATCGATTCCTTTTTCTGATCACCTGCTTCCCTTTTCTATGCCTTGCTTACTCTGCTAGGCATCATAATAATCTATCAATATTCATCTCATATTATTCTAATCATCCCATGGGCGTCATAAGGTTTCATCTACCCTTCGTTTCACCCAAATCTGATTTACGGATTGAAAGATACAATCAAAACAATCATATAATATACACATACACATTTAACACATCCATCGGTTCACATTTAACACATAACACGTAAGATGTTCGATGAAAATGTTTTTAAAGATGATTTGATGTTAAAAATGATTTTTCAGATATTTAAAACGAAGTTTTAAACATTTTTAGGAATTTAAATGGGCCGTCGAACCATTTTTGAAACAATAAACAAGGTTTGATTGGCTGAATCTGGCTTCAAAATAATTTTATAATAATTATCGAGCCTTGAAAATAATTTAAAATAATATTTTAAAACTCGAAACTATTTTTCGGAATTATTAAATCAAAAATAAATAATTAAATCTAATTAAATAATTAATTAAAATCAATTAATAATTAATTAAATCAATTAATCAATTAATTTTCGAATTAATTGACCAATTAACTAATTAATTATTAACTAAATTTATTAACTAATTAATTCATATTTATTTTTGAATTAAAAATGATTTTTGGAATTAAAATAATAATTTTTAGAATTTTTAATAATTAAAAATCAATTTCTGTAATTAAAATAAATAGAAAATATGATTTTAAATAATTTTTAAACAGCAATCCTATTTTGCAACTTTCTGAAACTACAGGGACCTAGTTGCATCGTTTTCAAAACCTCGAGGATCTGTTTACAATTTTTCCAACCCCTCGCCGGAAAACGAAGGGGATCACTGGAGAATTCGTTTCCGGAATCCTCCCATCATCAAAAGGTCCAGAATTAATCTACAACTCACAAGGAATCTAACGATACCATTTAATCACACAGATAACCCCTGAGTTGGCCGGAATAACTCGAAGAAAACTCGCTGGATGACGAGTTCTTCTTTTCTCCGGCTAGCTCGATTCCGGTATCATCTGTTGACGAGACCACTACCAATCGATTCCTCTTTTCAAGCTCTACAAATTCATACCAATAAAACAATCTAATAACCCCTAGAACATAAACCTCTAATTTCAATTGAAAATATTCATACGGGTTATAAACCCTAATTTTGAAATTCAAAAATCAAACTCAATTTGAACATGTTATTGAACTCCAAATCAATCATATAATATATCAAAATCATCAAGAAGAAAAGCTCTACAACATGCAATCATCAAATCATACAAACAATCTCTCGAACAAAAATTCATAATTTAAATCAAATTAATTCGAAAATAAATAAAAATATAAAAAAATAACCTTTGATTCTGCACAAAAACCAGTTTTGGAATCTGATAGTATGTTTCAAGAGCTTCGTTTTGAGTACTCGAGCTTTCCAAAAGAATTCCGATAACACCTCCAAAAACTTGTTTGATTCTTGAAAGTTTATAGGAATATATAGATTTTCTCTGTAAAATTATATAATTACTGACTGCAAATGATTTTTCTGTACAAAATAAAATACGGTAAGGGCTATTTATAATTACGAAATATTGGTACCCCGTTGGATCATACCGGATATAAAATATTACATTTATTTGAAAAAAACAGATCCAAAACGGTACTGGTTTTGGGATAATTATCCAAATCTGTACCTTTTGTACTGCAGTCTTGGTCTCAGCGCTTTGGTTGCACGTACTATGAGATGATAATTATAATAGTTTAATAAAAAGATCCCGTTATATCAAAAATACGGGTCTTATCGATTTACCGAAACAAATTTTGTATCGAAAATATCGCACCGGGACCCGCACGGGGAAAACCGTACGCCGGATCGAAAAAGTCAAAACATGGAAAATACTCGGAGTATTGCAATTAGGTTAGGAAGGAGTTTTCGGAAGAGTTTCAGGTTGTAAAACGTAAAAATGGTTGAAGTCGGCTAGTTCCCGATCATACAAAATAGTTTATAAATACTCGGAAAAATAATTTATTAAATCTATAAATCATAAATCAACATAAAAATTAATAGAGAAATATGAAAAATATCTATATTTTATTTTGGACATATAAAAATTAAAATACTCAAATTATATCATATTACATATCCAAACACAAATACCACTTCACAGATAATTCACCAAAAATTCATACAATAATCACATAATATTTATTTATTAACAAAAATAATTACACGTCATATTCCGGATATTACATCCTTCCCCCCTTAAAAGGATTCTGTCCTCAGAATCACTTAAGCAATAACTCAGGGCACTATTTCACGTATATCACTTTCTGAACCTCAGATTATTCTTTCAACCCTTGGGTTTCAACAATATTTTTACTAACTTTATAACTTTCTTTCTTAACACTTTCTCTTTATTTTCTATAATCCCTATTGGATTCTCAACATAGGACAATTCTGCCTGAAGTTCTATCGGCTCATATTTTATCGCATATGTAGAATTCTATATTAAACTTTTCTAACATTGCCACATAGAAACATTATGAATATGCTACCCTTACGGGGTAACGCTAATTCGCATGCTATTTTACCGACACATTTCAAAATTTCACAAGGTCCAACATATCTCGGAATCAACTTTCTTTTCTTTTCCGATCTTGGATGATCCCTTTTCACGGTAACACTGTTAACAATATTAAATCTCCTTCTTCAAATTTTGTACTCTTTCTAACTTGATCTACACATTTCCTTTAACAATCTTGCGTGGCACTTAACCTTTTCTAAATAATCTCGACAACTTCCTTTATCTGTTGTAGCAACTCTAGTCCAAGTATTTCACGTTCGCCGAATTCATCTCAATATACTGGTGATCGACATTTGCGTTCATAAAGAGCTTTGTAGGGAAGCATCCTGACACCGTCATGGTAACAGTTATTGTAAGCCCAATAGGGGCAAATGCTCGTCTCAATTTCCTTTGAAATCAATGGCACAAACACGTAATATGTCTTCAATTGTTTGGATCATTTTCTTGCTCTTGGCCGTTAGCCTGTGGACGATAAGCTGTACTCATATTTGACTTGGTGCCTATTATTCTTGAATTTTTTTGCAAAATCTTGAATTGAATCGTGGATCTTGATTTGGTACAATAGATGCAGGGACCCCATGACAAACTACTATTTCCTTCAAATACATGTGAACCAACTTATCCAATGAATATCTTTCATTAATAGGCAAGAAATGAGCTGATTTAGCCAACTTGTTCACCATAACTCAATTAGCATCGTGGTTTGCTTTCGTTCTTGGTAATCTGACTATAAAATCCAGAGTAATATACTCCTATTTCCATTCTATATTTCTAATGGTTGCAAAAATCCACTAGGCCTCTGACACTTGCCTTACTTCTTTGTTATGCCTAACACTTCCTAATCCATTTTGAAATTTCCTTTTCAAAACTAGCTATCAATTTTCATCTTTAAATTTCTGTATATTTTGGCATTTCTTGAACGGATTAAATATTTAGGATTGTGAATTCTCTTTAGGATCTCATTCCTTAATTCTGCCACTCGCAGCATCCAAGTTCTAAAAGAAAATATGAAGATACCGTGATCATTCTTTTAAGTGCATAAATTTCCTCTCATTAATATGTTAACATCCTGATCCATTATCTCATCTTGACATCTCTTTATCTTCTCTTAACAATTCTGACTGAAAGGTCATACTATCCATCCTTGCTTTCTTTGAATTATATATCTGACTTCCAACTCCAACTTTTGAAATTCCATAGGTAATTTTTTCGGTGCCGTTTCTATGTTTACTTTCTTCTTTTTGCTTATTGCTTGCCACTACATTTGATTTTCCTTGTGAATACATACTTCAAACTCTTATGGTCCGTATAGATCTTACACCTTTCTCCATACATGTAATGTTTCCCAATCTTTTAAAGCGAGTATTATTACTGCTAGTTCCAAGTTATGAGTAGGGTACTTCCGCTCAAAAGGTTTTGGTTGTCTGGATGCATAGGCAATAACTTTATTGCTGCATCAACACACATCCTGTTCCCTTATGAGAAGTATCACTATAGACTACAAAATCTCCTTGATCCTCTCAAAGTGATAAAACAAGTGCTATGACCATTCTCTCCTTTAACTCCGCAAAACTTTCTTCACCCTTTCCCATTTCATATAAACTTCTCTCTATTCCTAGTAAGCTTTATCAAAGGTGTTGCAATCTTCAAGAATTCTTGAACAAATTTTCGATAATAACCGACCCATGGTAAAACTTCTTACTTTTCTTGGTGCTTTTGGTCTTTCTTCGTTTATAGTAACTTTAATCCCTATTGGATCCCCTTTTGTCTTCTCCTCACTGACTATTTATGCTAAGAATTATACTTCCTGTCATCAAAGCTTTCACCTTGTAAACTTTAAATACACTTTCTTTCTTCCCCGACTCCCTAATTATCATTAAATGCTTTGCATGGTCCTCCGTTGACTTTAAGTAACACAACTACAACTTATCCAGATATTCCTTAAAGATTCTGTCCATCAAGTTCAAATATTACTGGTATATTGGTTAATCCAAATTAATTTACTAGAATTTTATAGCAACAATACTTAGTTCTGAAAATTATCTTTGATATGTCCATAGGTCAATTTCCAATTGGTAATACCCAAATCTTAAATCAATCTTAGAAAATACTTTGCTTCTTCCATCAGATCAAATGAATCATTAGTTCGAGGTAACAGATACTTACTCTTGATAGTAAACTTGCTGAGCTTTCGATAGTCGACACATAATCTTATACTTCCATCTTTCTTATTAACAAATAATATCGGTGCACCTTATGGGGTACACTAGGTCTAATCGCTCCTTCTTCTAACATCTCTTGCATTTGCTTTGCTAACTCCCTCATTTTAACTGGTGCCATTTTGTGTGAGGCCTTGGACACTGGCTTCATTTCAGGTGCTAAGTCAATTGCGAACTTAATTTCTCTATCTGGAGGAAATTTTGGTAATCCGTCTGGAAACATAACTTGAAACTCGTTAATTACTATAAAATCTTCAAATTCTGTTTGCTCCTGACTTTTATTTATAATCTCCATAGTGCTTACATCTTGGTCACCGTAAACTTTTAGCTTAAATCATCGTTAAATTTTTTTTACCTTTCTTCGTCCTCTAAACCTCATCATATTCTCATTTGGCGTCTTCAGGACTATCTTTTCATCACGACGATCTATCTGGACATCACGCTTAAATAGTTAGTCCATTTCTTGGAATAATGTCAAATTCTCTTATCTTAAATGATGTCAAATCCTCATAACTTATTGCCAGAAATCTCAATTCCATTATGGGTACTCACTTATTTAACAATTACACGTTCTTGATTTGCTAGCCCTTCAGTCATAATCTTATCAATTCAACAGGGTAATTTATCTTATCAAAAAAACCTTGAGAGATAAACAATCAAGTTACTCCCACATCTTTCAATACTTTAACGCATAAGGTATCCATAATAATCATTCACGTTATCATACCCGTATTCTGAATAACATAATTCATAGACAATTCGTAAACTCTCGTTCTTGGAGATGTATTCCTTATTGGAGTAGATTCCCTTGACTCTTAGTGCATCCCTGACTGGGGCTAGTGATTTGCAATCCTCGCCATATGCCCTTGTTTTCTTTCCATGCCCGAGAGGTAGATGAAACTTTGCCCGCTTGGTTCAGAATACATTGATTTTTGTTTTAAAAAAACTTTTGCAAAGAACGATAGTATAACAAAACAACTAGAAGGATTCACAATTTAATAAACTTAGAGTTGAAAAGAAAGAAGAAGTAATGATTTGAATATGAATGAGACAACCACATTGGTACTTAAGATGGCCAGTCTTTCGTACCATATGGCATACAACACATGATTAGGTGGCGTCCTACCCGACTCTTCATCATCCCGACAAAGCGTCTCACCATAATACTGCTCATCCCAATCAGAGAACAAAACTTGAGGGGAAAAATTAAATTTGAAAGGAATGCAATATCCTCCTTTTCGATATCATCGTAAAGAATTTATTAAGAAAAAAAGTTCATACATATTTAGGAATCAAAAAGGAATATACGCTATAATATTGGAGACAATAATGATACCATTGGTCATCATCCACATTTCACTTGTATTCAACTTTCGAGCTTGTTCGATCATATCCCAATTGTGTCATATAACAACTTTAGAAAGTACGCTGAAATGCCTTCGCAAATTAAGCATTATGGTAGATTCTTACTTGTTAAGTCTTGCGTCTTTAACATCGCACCTACACATATAATACTTTAATAATTCGATCATAATGACGTTCTTACCAGATAACCTCGAGTTTTCTCTTTTTAATTTAGAATAACCACGAATCATTCAACATAACGATCATTTTGTTAATAATATTCTTCTTTTAGAAAAGTCTGGAAATCTTCCCAATCTTCTTCGGTCATACTTAGGTTTCTGGTAAATCAATGAATTCTTTGAACTCTGATAGTCCTAGTAATTGGATGAATAGTTACTCCGTACATTGATTCTGTTGTTAATCTTATCAAACAATATTTGCACCTTACTGTTAGGAATAATCAACTTCTTCATAATCGCGGGTTACTTTGTCCTCCGAATTAACAATACTAAGTCTGAAACAAGTATCCTTCCAAGTAATCCGGGTCTTTTAACAAACAAGAAACTCAAGTAGTAACTTGACAACCAATGTTTAAAACTTATTTTATTAAAAAGAGCCTTTGGAAATTTGTTAAGAAAACCTCTTTCGAGAGTTTGTTTAAAAATTTTGAAAATCACACATCTGGTTGTCCTTACTATATGAGATGGTTGTTGTCCTTCCTACCTATAACAAGGTACCAAATTAAAGAAATGACCACATAGAGGTCCATTCACTTCAATCTACCTTCTCTCCTTTATTGGGTTCATTTGCCTTCCTTAATCGATGAAAACTTCAGTTGTCGTTGCATGTTATCTTATTCGTAGCTTCACATCAAAGCTTCCATACTGGTAATACTCCCGTTATCAATTTTGCAGTCGTTAAGTAGAACAGACTATCCAATAGTCAACAAATCGGCTGATGTCACATCACATTGTTACTATAAATATATCACATCGTCATAACACCATTATTTAACTTCAAGAAAGCTCCAGATCCATAATCTTCTCTAACTCTCTTTCAAAACTCATCTAATCCATTCCACAAGCTAGTCATGGGTGGCCTAGTCACTAATGGCTTCTTGTACCCTGGTAGCAGCTATCCTCCGGAACATTTGAATGTTATTTCTAAACTTCTTCTCACCTTTATTTATATCTGAAGTACTCACCATTTACTGTAACTCCCGAATCCATCCTCGTAGGTATTGTTGCTTCATAGGACAAGTTTTAAACTGGGGGTATAGACAGGGTGTAGGGTAAACTGAAGAGATACACTCACAGCCGAATATCCAGTAAAATAAGAATAAACAGATGGAGGTTCTTAAATAGGTAGTCTCATATCAAGAGGTGGTAAGATAACGTAGAATAGCTTGAAGAGGTGAAACTGTTATAACAGAAGGTAATACCATTAATACTGATGGAAGAACAAGGTGCAAATCAAATTTGAGAGAAGATGACGATCCTCGAACGGAAGGCTCCAAACGATCAGATGATACAGGGAAATCAGGATCTGCCATTGCCGTTGTCTGGAAATCACATCGCAAGATAAGAATCTCGAATCACAACACGAATCGTACCGAAAACCTACTATACAGCCGCACTCAACCTTACGATGTCTTATCTTTCTATTTCCTATTTCTAATTCTAACCCTCTACCCAATCCCGATAATCTAGGCTTGTTTGAGTGACTTATAACCTGTAGCTCTGATACCAACCTGTGGCGCCCTCCAAACCCGGGTCAGAAGTTTGGGGTCCACAACACATACATAATATATAAACCTGTATAAGAAATATTATTTGCAATGACCCTGCTTTACATAACCACAGATCACAACAGGTTAAAGTATAAAACAAGCCACAACCTTAACTTTTATTACAACGTACCAAGTCCCAACTAATTTAACTTACATCTGATAATGAAATTATTCTTACAATCTTGCTATCTCACTACCATATAAAGCTCCTGCTAGCTCAATCCAACTCAATCTAGAATCCTAGCTCACACACTGGGCTGAGGAAACCTCGCTATCAACCATATCCTTTTTAACTGTAGAATACATAAAAAGATTAGCAAGAGTGAGCTAACTAGCTCAACAAGTCATAATAATGATAACTGAGGTTAAACAATGTTCAAATGGGATGATTCAGAGGAATCAAGTTTCTTGTTAAACAATTATTAGAATTGGATATTCATTTTTTTTTAAATTTTAAAACCAAGGTTAGGCTGCTGATCAGTCACGCACTAACCCCGAGCAAGCCACACGACTCTGCTCTATAAACTGGATCCAAGACACACATTGGCCTAATTCGATCACGAATCTGGTTTGACCACGAATCTGGTCTACATAAAGAAAACTATCCAATTCTAAAGCAATTCAATATGATAAATAATATAACTCAATAAAACAAGATCATAATCAACAGTGATGAAACATTTGTATAAAGGCATGATGTAATTCATGAATATCACAAGGGTGTATCAAAGTATGTATAGAAATGGCCTTCAGCCTGTAGGAGAATCATGTTTTAGATGAACAATGATTTTACAAGGTTTAGTTCTTTGATGTCACAAGGTATGATTGAGTATAAAAGTTTCTGTATGTTCAAACAATTCTGTTCCAGTGTTTGGTATATGATGGGTATATATTTGTGGAGTAGTATCGTATTTGTGTGGTTTAGTATCTGGTAAATCAACAAGGAATGGTTCACAAGGAATAAGGCTTACGGCTCAAAGATCAAATGATGTGGCTCAGGTTCAAGGCTGAATGATTCAAAGTACTTACAATATAAAGCAGAGCTATTTTGAATACTTAACAATATGTCACGAGAGAATTTAGAAATATTTACATTATATCTCGAAAAAGGTTTATAAGTACTTACCTTATCACAAATGATTCCAACTTCTCTTGTACTTGTCTAACAATTCTATTCGATAACCACTTGGCTACTATTCTATGCCTTGCTTCTATTCATTGATCACTTGCTGTATTTTTTACGCATCGATTTCATTTTCTGATCACCTGCTTCCCTTTTCTATGCCTAGCTTACTCTGCTAGGCATCATAAGAATCTATCAATATTCATCTCACATTATTCTAATCATCCCATGGACGTCATTAGGGTTTCATCTACCCTTCGTTTAATCCAAATCCGATTTACGGTTTGAAAGATACGATCAAAACAATCATATAATATACACATACACATTTAACACATCCATCGGTTCACATTTAACACATAACACATAAGATTTTCGATGAAAATGCTTTTCAAAGATGATTTGATGTTAAAGATGATTTTTCGAATATTTAATACGAAGTTTTAAACATTTTTCGGAATTTAAACGGGCCGTCGAACCATTTTTGAAACAATAAACAGGGTTCGATTGGCTGAATCTGGCTTCAAAATAATTTTATAATAATTATCGAGCCTTGAAAACAATTTAAAATAATATTTTAAAGTTCAAACTATTTTTTGGAATTTTTAAATCAAAAATAAATAATTAAATCTAATTAAATAAATAATTAAAATCAATTAATATTTAATTAAATCAATTAATCAATTAATTTTTGAATTAATTGACTAATTAACTAATTAATTATTAACTAAAATTAATTAACTAATTAATTCAGATTTATCTTTGAATTAAAAATGATTTTTGGAATTAAAATAATAATTTTTAGAATTTTTAATAATTAAAAATGAATTTTTGTAATTAAAATAAAATAGGAAATATGATTTTTAAATAATTTTTAAACAGAAATCCTATTTTTGCAACTTTCTGAAAGTACAGGGACTTAGCTGCATCGTTTTCAAAACCTCGAGGACCTGTTTGCAATTTTTCCAACCCCTCGTCGGAAAACGACGGGGATCAGCGGAGAATTCGTTCTCGGAATCCTCCCATCACAACTCACAAGGAATCTAACCATACCGTTCAATCACACAGATAACCCCTGAGTTGGCCGGAATAACTCGAAGAAAACTCGTCGGACGACGAGTTCCTTTTTTCTCAGGCCAGCTCGATTCCGGTATCGTTTGATGACGAGACCACCACCAATCGATTCCTCTCTTCAAGCTCTACAAATTTATACCAACAAAACAATCTAATAACACCTAGAACAGAAACCCCTAATTTCAATTGAAAATATTCATACGGGTTATAAACCTAATTTTGAAATTCGAAAGTCAAACTTAATTGTGAACATGTTTTTGAACTCCAAATCAGCCATATAATATATCAAAATCATCAGGAAGAAATGCTCTACAACATGCAATCATCAAATCATACAAATAATCTTTCGAACAAAAATTCATAATTTAAATCAAATTAATTCGAAAATAAATAAAATATAGAAAAATAACCTTTGATTCTGCACAAAAACCAGTTTTGGAATCTGATAGTATGTTTCAAGAGCTTCGTTTTGAGTACTCGAGCTTTCCAAGCGGATTCCGATAACACCTCCAAAAGCTTGTTTGAATCTTGAAAGTTTATATGAATATATAGATATATAATTACTGACTGCAAATGATTTTCTGTACAAAATAAAATACGGTAAGGGCTATTTATAATTACGGAATATTGGTACCCCGTTGGATCATACCGGATATTAAATATTACATTTATTTGAAAAAAAATAGATCCAAAACTGTACCGGTTTTGGGATAATTATCAAAATTTGTACCTTTTATACTGCGGTCTTGGTATCAGCGCTTTGGTTGCATGTACTACGAGATGATAATTATAATAGTTTAATAAAAAGATCCTGCTTATCGAAAATACGGGTCTTATCGATTTATCGAAACAAATTTTGTATCAAAAATATCGCGCCGGGACCCGCACGGGGAAAACCGTATGCCGGATCGAAAAAGTCAAAACAATGAAAATGCTAGGAATATTGCAATTCGGTAGGAAGGAGTTTTTGGAAGAGTTTCAGATTGTTATAACGTAAAAACGGTTGAAGTCAGTTGGTTCCCGATTATACAAAATAGTTTATAAATACTCGGAAAAATAATTTATTTAATCAATAAATCATTTATAAAATCATAAATCAACATAAAAATTAATAGAGAAATATGACAAATATCTATATTTTATTTTGGACATACAAAAATTAAATTACTCAAATTATATCATATTTACATATCCAAACACAGATACCACTTCACTGATAATTCACCAAAATTCATCTAATAATCACATAATATTTATTTATTAATAAAAATAATTACACGTCGTATTTCGGATATTACAAAAGGTATGCAAGAAAGAAGGCTGAGAGGGAAGCAAATGAGATAAAGTATGCTAAAGAAATTGAGATGTTTGAGAAAAGGTCAAATGAGCTTAAAGCACAAGGGTTGAGTAGAATTTCTCTAATGGTGTGTTTCTAAATGTTAAGACTCATATATTATCAAGGTTCAGAATAAAATATCTTGACAGTTACTCACTAAATGAATGGATCAAACTAGCGGAAGCTCTAAGAGGATCTAGAATAATTGAAGAACTTGAGTGCCTTGTCAAACTCAAGGATTTGATTAGAAAATAACTAGGATATGAGAATTTAGATGATTTTGTAAATTCATTCTGAATGTAACGACAAGAATGTATAAAACCTGTACTTTGTCAATCTGTCAGTTTTTTTTAAATTTTAGCTTGGGGTTAGTCTTGTTATCAGGTATGAATTTGTGACAAGTAATCTTCTCACAAATTAGGGGAGATTGTTGTGCAAGACATGCATGTACATAACAAGACTAAGTCACTCTATCAACCTTAAAAATCAGTTATATGATAATCTTATTGTATTTTATATTTGTATTTCTTGAGTCCATAAAAGTGTTAAGAGGATTAGACTGGAGGATTTTTCTAGAAACATCCATGAAGCTGAGAAATAAACTCTGAAAAAAGATCAATCATGATCATGCCTCAAAGAGAAGTATCGAAGATTGGAATTGAATAATGTTAATTTTGGAAAAATGTTCTAAGTCACATATCGACAAGTCACAGATCAAGAAGTATAGAGATGTATGTCGAGAAGTCGAAAATGACTTGTAGAGAAGTCCAAAGAGATATCGATAAGTCAATATGCTTGTAGAGTATTGAAGATATCGACAAGTCAAAATGTCCATGTAGAGAACTGGAGATGTCGACAAGTCAAAATCTACTTGTAGAGAACTGAAGATATCGACAAGTCAAAAGCCTATATAGAGAACTGGAGAGATCGACAAGTCAATCTACTTGCTGAGAACTGGAGATCTCGACAAGTAATAGTACTTACAGAGAAGTAGAGATATCAATAAGTCATTCTATGTGGCGCCCTCCAAACCCGGGTCAGAAGTTAGGGGTCCACACACACACACCTTATTTATATCCTGCTTAAAAATAATAAAGATAATAATAATATGCAGTGATCCTACTTACCAACTACCACGGACCGCAACAGGTTAAAGTATGCACACAAGCCAAACACACACTTATACTACAAACCGTTCAAATCTCAACTATCCAAACTCAGAACTGAGTATTAAACATTATTACAAACTTTTACAAACTTAAATTACTCCAAAAGGTGCCTACTAGCTTAACTCGATCAACCTGAACCCCTAGCTCTCGCGCTGGACTGGGGATCCTCGTTACCAACTGGTTCCTTCTTAATTGGAAAAGAACATAAACAATATCGCACAAATGAGCTAACTAGCTCAGCAAGTCACAATGACAAAACTGAGAATAATGATCATTAAATGAAAAGGGTTAAGATATCAAGTGAACAATGAATTATGATTTAAAATTGGATATTACATTTTCATTTCATAAACCAAGGTTAGGCTGCTGATCAGTCACACACTAACCCCGAGCAAAGCACACAGCACAACTCTAACTACTGGATCCAAGCACACATTGGCCTAACTTGACCATTTATATGGTCTGACCACGAATCTGGTCCATAATTTTATAAAACAATCCAATTCTAACATAACAACAGAATAAACAATTTAAAACAATAAACAAAATTATAAGCAACATTGGATATTTAATAAGGAAATGGTTTCAATCTTTACAAGGGATCAGTATGGCAATTTCAAAGCTTGACTGTTAAGTGATGAAAGAATTGGATAACAAAGGAATCAATGTTTCAGAGTTACAAGGATTTTGTCTTTCAAATCATAAGGTACAATGGTTTGAGTATATAAGTAATTCGATTCAGTGTTTGGTATTTAGTTTGTATGTATCTATGGAGTAGTATCGTATATTTATGGTTCATAGTTGGGTATACAACAATCAATGGTCTAGAAAGAATAAGGTTTACGTCTCAAGATCAATAACTGGAATCAGGGTTTAGGGTTCAGTGCTTCAAAGCACTTGAAATATAAAATAGGACTATCAATCAACTGCAATATATCTCGAGAAAGTTCAGAACACTTGCCTGGTACTAGCTTGCTATACTGCACTAACTTCCAATCACAACCGTCTATTCCTCAACTATCTGTTTCCCTTTTCTACGCCTTGCCTCTTCTGCTCACATATCATAAGCATCTATCAATACTCAACTTATATGATTCTATTTGAAACATACTTCTATCTACCCTTCTTTTCACCCAAATCCGATTAACGGATTGAAAGTTACGCTACAAATAAGTAAACACCGAACATATAGACCGACAGTTAACCAACAAGTCACATATAACACATAACACGTCAAACAATCAATGATATATCATTTATAAAGAAGTCTCGGGTCCTAAACAGGCTTTCGGGTATTTAAAATGATTTTTAAAATAATTTTCAGAATTAAAACGGGTCGTTGGATCAATTTCAGAATAATAAACAGGTCCGGTTGGCCAAATCTGGCTTCAAAACAATTTTATAATAATTATCGAGCCTTGAAAACAATGTAAAATAATATTTTAAAGCTCGAAACTATTTTTCGGAATTTTTAAATCATTTTTAAATAATTAAATCTAATTAAATAATTAATTAAAATCAATTAATAATTAATTAAATCAATTAATCAATTAATTTTCGAATTAATTGACCAATTAATCAATTAAATATTAACTGAAATTAATTAACTAGTTAATTTAGATTTATTTTTGAATTAAAATAATAATTTTTGGAATTTTTAGAAATTAAAAACGGATTTTTATAATAAAAATAAATAGAAAATATGATTTTTAAATAATTTTAAAACAGGAATCCAGAATATGCAAATTCTGGAAAGTTCAGGGACTGAACTTCACCATCTTCAAAAGTACAGGGACTAAACTGCAATTTTGCAGTTTAGTCGCCGGAAAATTTCGGGGATGGCCGGAGAACACGATTCTGGCATCCTCACCCCACCATCTACTCCAGATATGATCTACACAACACCAGGAACACAACCATACAATCAAATCACATCAATAACCCCTGACCTGGCCAGAAAATGGCTAAGAACATCACCGGTTTCCGGTGAACCGACGAAAACTTCAAAACATAACTCCCTTCGATTAACTAATCCTCTGTTAACGAACTATATACCAATCGATTACAAATTTCTTAAGGAACACAACCCACTATAATACAACAGCTAATAACCCCTAAATCGAAAAGCCCCAAATTCAATTGAAAACATTCATACGGGTTATAAACCCAAATTTTAAAATTCGAAGATTAAACTCAATTTTGAACATGTTATTGAACTCCAAATCAGTCATATGAAATATGAAAATTATCAGGAAAACAAGCTCTACAATATGCAATCATCAAATCATTCAAATAATCATCCGAACAAAAATTCATTTTTTTAATAAAAATAATTTAAAATAAATAAATTTCCAGAAAATAAACCTTTGATTCTGCAGTTCTGGAACTTGTATAATCTGATAGTACTCTTCAAAACCTCCTTTTTGGTTACTAGACCTTTCCGAGCAGATTTCAATAACACCTCCAAATCGTAGTTTGATTCTCAGAAAGGTTTATGAATATAGGTATTTTCTCTGGAAAATTATATAATTACTGTCTTCAAATGATTTTTGATACGGAATAAAATACGATAAAGGCTATTTATAATTACGGAAAATTAGTATCCCGTTGGATCATTCCAGATACAAAATGGTACGTTTATTTATAAAAACTGATCCAAACGGTACCGATTTTCGGGATAATTATCCAAACCAGTACAATTTGTACTGCGGTCTTGGTCTCAGCGACTGGTTACACGTATTACGAGGTGATAATTGTGATAGTTTAATAAAAAGATCCCGTTTATAAAAAATATGAGTTTTATTGATTTACCGAAACGAATAATGTATCAAAAATGTTGCGCCGGGACCCGCGCAGGACAAACCGTACGCCGGATCGAAAAAGTCGAAACATGGAAAATGCTCGGTATATTGCAATTGGGTTAAGAAGGAGTTTTCAGAAGAGTTTCAGGTTATAAAAACGTAACAACGGATGACGTCGGTTGGTTCCCGATTGTATAAAAGAGTTTTTAAATACTCGGAAAAAGATTTTATAAAATCCATATATTTCATAAATTAACATAAAAATAATTAGGAAGATATGACAATTATCTATATTTTATTTTGGACATATAAAAATTAAAATACTCAATTAATATTATTTTTAAACATCCAAACACATTTAACACATAACAAATAATTCATAGAATAGATACTGAACACATATAATAATTGTCTATTAGCAAAAATAATTACACGATATATCCCGGATATTACATTTTACATATCGATATGTGACTTCTTTATATATTAAAATAGATCTTGACAACATCCTCAAAATTCAGAATACAGACATCTTGAAGATCCAACATTATCCGTCAACAAACAATTTTATCACTGAATTATAAAGTGTACAAATGCCGCATAAAGAATGCAAGTTCAAGGGCCAAAATGAACTGGACAAAGGAGGGTCACAAACCTATTAGATTATATGAAGATTTGTTGCACTTAAAGTGAAAATAGATAAATGACTTTAGAATATGTGCTAGTCCATTTTAGTGTAATCTTTGTAAGATGTGCATGTTGTTCAATAAAATATGTTACGGGTATAAAACATGTTACGGGTCCTTTGTTTAGTTGTAACAAAACAGATCTAGAAATCTTGTATTCTCTCAATGGAAGTAGCCGATTTCTTATCATTCAAGAACACAAATTTATAGTACAACAAAATTGATTTAATATAAATTAAGTGATTTTTGATAAATTACTTATGTCTTTACATTCAGTCATTTATCACTACAAATTAATTTCTAGTTGTTAAGTTCCAAAAGCCAAAAACACTATCTGATAATCAAAAAAATCAAGAAAACACATTCACCCCCTCTGCGTTGCACATCATACCTAAAAGAAGATCTCGATAACATCTTCTGTTATAGAATGCATCTATGCAGAAGATTCAAAATTATCTATCAACAAACTGTTTTATCATTAAAATGGAAATTCTACAAATGCATCTTGAAGAGTGAAAGATCAAAAGCCAAGATGTACTGGACAAAGAAGTGTAACAGACCTGGAATGTATGCAGATTTGCAGCACTTAAAATAGAAAAAAGATAAAAGGACTTTAGAAAATATGTTAGTCTTTTTAGTGTAATTTCTATAAACTGTGCATGTGATCTATAAAACATGTCATGAGTTCTTAATTCCAATGTAACCAAACAGTTTAGATTTTTTTGTATTCTCTCAAGAAGGTGAAACTAAGTTCTAAAATATCAAGAACTTAGATTTTTAGCACAACCTATTTGATTTTTAATATAAAGATCAAGTGAGTTTTGATAATTTTTTCTCTATCTTTTTACAGTCAATTAATTATCACTACAAAGTATTTCGTCTATGAAGTTCAAGTTAGCCAAACACATAACTTGATTTCTTGAAAACACTAAAAAAGTTTTCAAGTAAGAAAAATCAAGAAACACACATTCACCCCCCCTCTATGTGCATATTATACCTAACAAGTGGTATCAGAGCAAATCTGAAAGCAAACATATTAGATCTTGGAAGCATGAGTGCATACAAGCTTAGCAGTATCAAGATCCCTGTCTTTGATAAAGGAAACTACACTCTGTGGAAGAAGAAGATGATGTTGTTCATCAAGATGGCTGATTCACTGTACCTTGAGATTTTAAAGAATGGACCCTTCTTTCCTATGGAGCGTGTACCTGAAGCAACACAATATAATATTGTTATTCCTAGTCATTATGCTCTAAAAGATTCATCTACATACATTGAGCTAGAGAAAGAAAAGGTCTCACTTAACAGTGACTTGCAACTCATTTTGATTGAGTCTCTTAAAAATGTTATGTACAACAACATTATCAACTGTGAGTCAGTCAAGAAAAACTGGGAAAAGATATAGATCTTGTGTGAAGGTACTGAGGAAGTGAGGTCCAACCAAAGAAGATTTATGATCTCACAATATGAAGGTTTCATGGCTAAACCAAAAGAAGGCATTACTAAAGTGTTTGAGAGGTTCAACAAACTGATAAATGACTTATAGTTGCATGACAAGTTCTATGATGCTGAGGAGGTCAACCTGAAGTTCTTGCTCACTCTTCCTGACCATTTTGAACAAAAAATTCCTGCAATAAGAGAAATAAGAGATCTAGGAAAAATGACTTTGGAGGTTTTATATGGAGTTCTAAAAACCTGTAAAGTTGAGATGATGCAGAGAAATCATTAAAGATAAATCAAAGAAATGTGGTTTTGTCAAGTGCCGTGATATCAAATGACTAGAAAATGAAACTGAATCCAAATTCAAGTTATACAGCCTATTGAGCAAAAGTGCTAGGAACCTCAAAAACAAGTTATTCCGGAATAAGAAGAGGATGAATACTACAATCTTGATGAGTTGGATGAAATGATCAGTCTATGGCCTACTTGGCAAGAAAATTCTCAAACATAAGAGTCAATAAACCCGGGTATTTTAAGGGTAAAAGTCAATCCTTCTACAACAATAACTGAAAAGGAAAATCTCAGACAAACACAACTGAAAAACGTGGCTACGTGTCAGGATCTATGGACATATCTAAGGTTAGATGTTATAACTGTGATGAGCTTGGTCACTTTGCCGCAGAATGCAGGAAGCCAAAAAAGGTGAAAAAGACAAGGCATACTTGGAGCTTGAAGCTAAGTATGTGGCTCTTCTGAAAAAGCAACAAGAAAACACTTATATTGCTGAGAAAAAAGTTGGGATGATACAAATGAAGAAGTTGACAATGAAGAATATGGAAATTATGCTCTTATGGGATTAGAGGAAGGAGAGTCATCTGTATCAAAGTTTGAGAAGAAGAAGAATAAAGTTATGTGGGTCATTGATAATGGTTGTTATAGATACATGAGGGGTGATGGAGCCCTGCTATCATAGTTTAAGGAGATGGTTGTTCACAATGTGATATGATAATTTAATTTGTGAAAATATTGTCATCCAACATGTAGCACTGGTTGGAGGACTTGAAGTTAATATTCTAAGTGTCAGTCAATTCAAAGATAAAGGTTTCAAAGTAAAATTTAATAGAAGATTGTTCAATTACAAATAGAAAGACTGGTGAAATTTCTTCCAAGGGATTAAGGAAAGGAATCTTTTTTGTGACATACATGAACTCAGCAAGCAAGGACAAGGTGTGTTGCTTCCACACCAAAGCATCAAGTGAACAATGTAGAGTTTGACATAAAAAGCACTCTCACTTAAATTTCAATGCAATCAATACTCTTGTGGAAAGAGAATTAATGAGAAACATGCCAGCATTGGAGTTTGTCCAATATGAAATCTGTGATGCTTGTCAGAAAGAAAAGATGAAAAGGTCAAGTCACAAAAGTAAAAATGTGAACTCTATCAATGCTTCCTCTACAACTTATCCACATGAATTTATTTGGTCCTGTGAATGTCATGTCCATTTATAAGAAGAGATATATACTAGTAATGGTGGATGACTACTCAAGATGCACTTGGGTGCAATCTATGGACTCCAAGGATGAAACTCCACACATTATCATTGAACACATAAAGAAGATTGAGAAAAGGGATGAAGCTCACAATTATATGAAAATATTAAAAAGTAATAATGGAACTGAATTTAGAAATTTCATACTGAATGATTTCTGTAAAGACAAGGGTATTACTCAAGAGTTCTCAGCTCCAAGAACACCTCAACAAAATGGTATGGTTGAAAGAACAAAACTCTAGTTGAAGTTGCAAGAACAATGTTGCAGGATGCAAAGTTGCCAACAAACTTTTGGGAATAAGCTGTTAATACAATATGTTATACTCAGAACATATACTTGGTAAACAAAAGTATTGAAAAGTCACCTTACTCAATCATGTCTAAGAAGAAGCCTACAGTTAAACATCGTCATGTATTTGGAATCAAATGCTTTGCATTAAAAGACAACTCAGAATATGTTGGCAAATTTGATTCTAAGGTATTTGAAGCTATTTTTCTTGGTTACTCATTAGAAAGGACTGCTTACAGGATCTATATGCTAGAGCAAAAAAAATTATGGAAAGCACATATGTGACTTTTGATGATGACAAGTATCCTGGTTCAGACTGCATTGATGAAAGTGAAGTCGAAGCTTTGAATTTTAAAATCTCAACCTTGATAATTATTTTGAAGATGCTGGAAAGAATGAAGACAATGGAGAAGAGAAAGATAGTGATTCAATAATTTCTATAAATGAAAATTCATTTCAAGAAAGAAATCACCTGAATTTGACAACACAACTCAGGGGAGAAAGAGGTGATAGTTTTGTAAGTCATGCCAATAATGAAGAAAATGAGGACACTTCTAGTTATCAAAATTAACACACTAGAAAATAGGATATGAGTCACAATAAAGACACTATTATTGGTGATCCCAGTGCTGGTGTGAGAATTAGAAGTGCTACTGCAAATGAATGTCTACATGCCTGCAGTCTATCTCAAATTGAGCCTAAAAAACTGAAGAAGCTCTACTTGATCCTGGTTGAATAACTGCTATGCAGAAAGAGCTAAATCAGTTTGAAAGGTATAAAGTATGGGAGCTAGTTCCTGCACCAAAAATAGAAGCATTATTGGTAAAAGTTGGTGGAAGGAACAATATGGATGAAAATGGTGTTATTACTTGAAACAAGGCAAGGTTGGTTGTTGAAGGCTACTCATAAGAAGAAGGAATTGATTATGATAAAAATTTTGCTCCAGTTGTAAGACTTGAAGCAATTAAAATCTTCCTTACATTTGCCGCACACTCAAATTTCAAAATGTATCAAATGGATGTGAAAAGTGCATTCCTCAATGGTGAAATTGAAAGAAGAATTCTATGTGCAACAGCCTTCTGGATTTGAAGATCCAGAATTTCCTAACTTTGTCTACAAACTCCTAAAGGCTCTCTATTGTTTGAAGTATGCACCAAGCGTATGGTATGCCACTTTTTCAGTATTCTTGTTCAACAATATATTCGTTAGAGGGACAATTGATAAAACTCCCATTTACCATCAACATTGTGATGATAAAATTCTAGTTTAAATCAGTATGGATGATATCATCTTTGGTTCTACTAATGAGAAGCTCTGTCAAAGATTCTCAAGACTCATGTAAAGTGAATATGAAAATGAGCATGATGGATGAATTAAGCTATTTCCTTGGCTTTCAAGTAAGTCAAAGAAAGGATGGAATTTTCATCAGTCAAACTAAGTATGTCAAAGATCTTTTAAAAAAAATTGGAATGGTGGATAGCTCACCTGCATCAACTCCCATGTCTACAGCTACCAAGTTGGATGAATATAAGAAAGGAAAAAGTGTAGACATATCAATTTATAGGGGAATGATTGGATCTCTACTTTATTTGACTGTAAATAGACCAGACATCATGTTTGCTACATATCTATGTGCAAGATTTCAATCTCATGAGAATCACACTTAATGGCTGTCAACAGGATTTTCAGATATTTGAATGGTGCTCCAAACTTGGGATTGTGGTATCCTAAGGGAACTAGTTTTGAAGCTGTTGGTTACACAAATGCAGATTTTGCCGGATGCAGGGTTGACATAAAGAGCACTAGTGGAAGCTGTCAATTTCTTGGTCAAAGACTTGTATCATGGTATAGTAAGAAACAACAGTATATGTCAACTTCCACAGCTAAAGCTGAATACATAGCTGTTGGAAGTTGTTGTGCTTAAGTGCTTTGAATTAGAAACCAACTAATGGATTATGGACTAGTGTTACAAAAGATTTTTATCATGTGTGAAAATACTAGTGCAATATCTATTATTTCTAATCCTATTAATCATTCTAGAACAAAGCTCATTGATCTAAGGTACCATTTCATTAGAGAATATTCTACTAATGGTAACATTTAGCTTATTTGTATATAAGTGCAATAGAGAAATCAATTTGGGCCTATAGAGAAGTCACTTTACTTATATATAAGTCACTTTATTTGTAGAGAAGTCACTTCACTTGTAGACAAGTCAGTTTGGCATATAGAGAAGTAGAGATATCGACAACTCAAAACACATTCAGAGAGGTGGAGATAGTGACAAGTCATTTATACATGTAGAGAAGTGGAGATATCGACAAGTAAAAGCACATGTAGAGAAGTGGAGATATCAACAAGCCATTCTACATCGCGATATAGAAATCTCTATACACTTTAAAGATCTCGATAACAACTTCAACTACAGAATGCATCTATCCTTAAGATTCAAAATTATCTGTTAACAAGCCGTTTTATCATTAAAATGGAAAGTCTACAAATGCAGCTTGAAGAGTGCAAGATCAAGGGCCAAGATTGTCACGCCCCCAACTTAAACAGCAAATTAAATATAACTATTACAACATTTTAAAAGAAGAATACACAACCAACTCCAAGATTTTACAGTTTAGGGTTTGGAACAGCCCAACACTACCAACTATTACATCTGATTAAAAGTACCGAGAACTCACACAAACTATTATTACTTATTCTACCTGAGCTCGAACATAAGCATCAGCGTCACAGGTCTTACGAGCAGTCTGCTTGAATCTAACCATAGCTGCTAGCTGTAATATCAGGGTAAAGCAAGGAGTGAGCCAAATGCTCAAAAAGTGCTAACAGTACGACACAAAACATAAATCGAGATATACATTAAAGAATGACAATGGAAAGACATAACCAAAGGTAACGAGAGATAAAACTATGTGAGATGGCATCATTTTGCTTGTATCAAAACAATTTTAAAATCTTGTTATGACGCTACGGATTACAGCCGGTGATCAGCCGCGAAGTAATCCCGAACCTCGCCGGGTTCTAAAACATTAACGGGAATCCCTAGGCAACTTTTAAGCCTAATATAAGTGTGGAAAGGACTCACGTCTCAGTCCAGATCCACTATTCAAGGAAAACATTTATCCCCCTTTGGGACTGAAAACCCATATTTTATTTATTTCAAAAACTGATGCCGAATTATAAAAAAATCTCTTTTAACAGTAAACATTTTTATTAAGGGATTATAGATCAACTCGAAACATGGGAAATATGGTACTAGATCTCAGGGCCATGATTTACAAAATTTTACTCTATTAGGGTAACCAAAAGGTTTTCATATGTCAGAACTTGGACAGGAAAATTTAGTGAGACTAATGGATAATATAAAGGGGTAATGCCAAACTGGGCTTAAAGCAATGGTTTCTCGTCAAGGTACATGTGTTGGATCATCAAGAAGATAAGCTTCATGAAAATTATGGGTGTTAAGGTATGAAGAAATGATTCTTTAGCTCAGGATATATCAGAGTTGTCAAGCTTTAGGATAAGAAAGAGGGGTATCAATCAATTAGGGATCACTTTGATAAGTTTTTGACTTTCAGGGTTCAAGGTAAGGTTCTATAGGGATTCAAGTATCAGGATGAGATATCAATACTTAGGAATCATCAGCATGTTAATCAAGAGGATCAATCAAGTAATATATCAACTCTTCATTTTATCATGGCATTTTACTATCATAAAAAGGCTTTTGAACTACTTGCAATACATACTCGAGGGTTCATGGCATTTCTATATAATTCAAAGATAAATGAAAGATACGCTTGATTTAAAACATATCAAATGACTCAGGATAATTGCATTAACATATATATGAACTGTTTATAGTAAATACGAAGGTAAAGTTGAATCACTTGCCTTGAGAAAGGCTGGTCTGGTCTGACTGGTGGGAGCAACTGGAGCTTCACTCGACCTTTATGGAAAGTTTTCCCTCCTCTCGAGAACCTACATAATAATAATAATCCTCATTATAATATATTCTTACCATCTTAACCTATTTACAACTTGAAATTAAACACGGATGGCACTTAGGCCTATACGCACTTAATTTTATATTCACTTTTAAATTACAAAAGTACACACATAGCCACATATTTACATATCATATATTAACACCAAATAACACCATATATACCATAATGCAACACTAGGCTTGGATGATCTCGACTCACATCTTAAGTCACTTGGTCGCTAAACTAGACAAGGTCATCTAATTTTGGCTTCCTAACTCGATGTGCCTTTCCTAAATTATCCAAAACCTATTGACCCTCACTTATGCCTTTTGCTCTACTGACCTTATACTATCTTACAACTATGGTGGTCGACCTAATACTCACTTCTAAGTGTTCTAAAACTATGTGATAAGTGAAAGCGCTCACTGGTGCAAATTTCAGAATGACAACTATAGTTTCTTGAGTGCATTAGGCACTATTAAACTACACGTTTTACTTCAAAACTTTTACACAAGACTCTCCTGACCTAAGGGCATCTCACAAACTTGATGTGGCTCAAGGGCCTGGCTTGGGCCTTCTTGGGCCTAAGCTAAAAGTCCAAGGTTCCCCTGTTTTTCTGGGCAGAAAACGCCCTGACTTGAATTAACTTGTGACACATGGTTCTAACTCATATCCTATGAACTATGGTTGGAAAAACTTCTCTGACACTCCCTCTAACTAAGGCCCAATAGGGCCTAATGAGGGCCTACCCATGACATGGTCAAATCTTCCTATTTCTAAGTTGCAACAAAACTGTCCCCTGCTGGACAGATTTTGTTATTCTACTTGTGCACCTAACCAAATGATATGCAAACCTCCAACCAACTCCTAAAACCTTTTATATACTCCCAATACTAACTTCTGGTGGCTTGGGCCTCAAAGTGCACATCAATGACATGGTCAAAACTCACTCTAAACCTCAGGGTACTAAACTGATTTTCTGCAGAAACTATAACTCTCATTTCTCCAAGTTTTGGACTTGACAAACTCAACTACCAACATCCCAATACTTAAACCAAGACTTATACATGGTAATCTACTGAACTAACTCCCTTATTCTCAAAATAACCTTGGGTGAGATCATCCTTACCTAAGGTACAATTATGGCAAAACAAAAGAGACTACACTTCACAAATCACAAATCTTCATGCTTTTGAAACAACAAGATATATATTTTTATAAAAGATAACCACGAATTATTACCATGCAACAAGAAGCATAAATCAATATTAACACATTATTCCTACTGAAATTATGGCTCACTAACAAAATCTTTCCAAATGATCAAAAATCTTACAACATTCTAAGAGAAATCCACATGCATGCATGCCCTCGGGTTTTGCAAACCAAAACAACACATTTTCTACATATATTCTACTATAAAATTGACATGCAAGCCTAGCATGAGCTATACCTAGATGATCACTTAGCATGCAAGGAGTTTTATCAAATTTTCACCACAAAATTCAAGTCATTATCACATAAACATGCAAAAATTTGAGCAAAACAACAAGAATGATCTCAAGGACCATTCATTCGGCTCCCATATGGTCATGGCCGAATGAAATGGATGGGAATGGCCATTTAATCATCAAGAGTTTCCTTCTCAAGACTTGGCACTTATCCATTCCTTGTAGTCCTCTCAAAAACAACCCTAAACTCACAAGAATCAAGGTTGTATTTTGAGTTTCACTAAAACGTTTACATGCAACCTTTAAACTTAAAATTTCTACTCAAAACTCTTTGAAATATGAGTGATCATGGTATGGGAAGTAACATTTACTTGTATAAAGAGTGGAAGCTTGGTTGAGGATTGAAGAAAAAAAAATGGGGAGGGGGTTTCGGCTTTTAGCCGAGAGTGAGAGGGGAGAGCCGAGAGGAGGGAGAAGGGAGGGAGGAGAGAGTGAGGTGTGGGTGGAGTATGAGAATGATCATGACATTTGCTTGTTTTTATGGTATTTGATTTGACAAAATTTGAGTGGAAAGGAGAATTGACAAGTCTATCCCTCCACTTATACTTGGTGCATTTTGCATGCAAGGGTAAAGAAGGAAATTGGCTAGAGAAATAAGAGTTAGTGGGGTTGGAATTGTCCTCTTTGTCCTTGAAAAGAATGAGAGGGTGGTTTGCATGCAAGGGCTTTCTTGTAATTTGCTAAATATGACAACTAAAATTTATAATAATTTATTTTTATAAAATAAAATACAAGTTCAAAAATTATAAAATTTATACCATAAAATAACTTGGTTTTTTAGAGACTTTATAAAATCATTTTCAAAATTTGTGAACAAAATAGCTTTTAAAATAAAATTTTTCCAAGGCTTAGAATATTCCTTATAAATCAAAAATAAAGAAATTAAATAAACTCTTGCTTTGAAAAATCATATACTAAAAAAGCAAATTTATAATACAGAAATTTGCACTCACACAAACGTACAATCATTGAATATATTTTCATTCGGCTTTAATATTATACCAAATCCACAAATAATATTACACGAAGATACCGGTCGTAACATCCTCTCCCCCTTAAGGGATTCTGTCCCCAGAATCTAAGAGAACAGATGAGGATACCGGGAACGCATATCAGACTCTAACTCCCAAGTCGATTCTTCGACCTTAGGGTTCCTCCAAAGCACTTTCACTATCTTTACCAACTTATTCCTAAGACTCTTTACTTGCCAGTCGAGTATTTTAACCGGTTGCTCCACAAATGACAGGTCTGCCTGAATTTCTACAGGTTCATATTCTATCACATGGCTAGCGTCAGGATTGTACTTCTTAAGCAACGACACATGGAACACATTATGCACATGCTGATACTGAGGTGGTAAGGCCAACTCGTAGGCCACCTTTCCTACTTGACTCAAAATCTCAAAAGGACCTATGTATCTAGGTGCTAACTTCCCTTTCTTGCCAAATCTCATCAACCCTTTTCTAGGTGACACCTTCAGCAACACAGCTTCGTCAATTTGGAATTGAACATCCTTACGCGCTGGATCCACATACTTCCTCTGTCTATCTTGAGCAGCAAGCAACCTTTTCTGAATTAACTTGACCGAGTCATGCAACTGTTGTACCAATTCTGAGTCGAGAATTCTTCCTTCTCCTACTTCATCCCAACTTGTTGGTGATCTACATTTTCGCCCGTACAAAGCTTCGTATGGTGGCATGCCAATACTGGAATGATAGCTGTTGTTATAAGAGAATTCAATCAATGGAAAGTGGTCGTCCCAACTTCCTGCAAAATCGATTGCATAACTGCGCAACATGTCTTCAATTGTTTGAATTGTCCTTTCACTCTGGCCATCAGTCTGCGGGTGGTATGCCGTGCTCATATTCAACTTCGTGCCAAGACATTCCTGAAATTGCTTCCAGAATCTCGAGTTAAATCGGGGATCTCTATCTGAAACTATTGATATGGGTACTCCATGCCTTAGTACGATTTCACGCACATACAGATGAACCAACTTGTCCAGTGATGACTTCTCATTTATTGGAAGGAAATGCGCCGACTTCGTAAGATGATCAATTATAACCCATATTGCGTCATGTCCGGATTTCGTTCGCGGTAGTCCTACTATAAAGTCCATAGCGATATTTTCCCATTTCCATTCTGGAATCTTCAGGGGCTGAATTAATCCGCTTGGTCGTTGATGTTCTGCCTTTACTTTCTGACAAGTATAACACTTCACAACCCATTTTGCCACGTCTCGCTTCATATTTGGCCACCAAAAGTTCTTCTTTAAGTCTCAATACATCTTGGTGCTTCCCGGGTGGATTGAAAATTTCGAATTGTGGGCTTCATGGAGGATCTCATTCTTTAATTCAAGTACATGAGGAATCCATATTCTGGATGAAAACTTTAGTATCCCTTGCTCATCCCTTTGAGTATTAATCTCCTCTCCAGATAACTGATTCTTCTCTTTCTCCATTACTTCTTCTTGACACTTCTTTATCTTTTCCACTAGTGTTGGCTGAAAGGTCATTGTACGACAAACTTCCTTGACTTTTCCATAAGCACAAAGTTCCAATTCCAATCTTTCGATTTCTTCAGATAACTCTTTTGATGTTATCATCATATTCAGTCTCTCCTTCCTACTCAGAGCATCGGCCACTACATTCGCCTTTCCAGGATGGTAATTTATCGAACAATCATAGTCCTTGATCAATTCCAGCCATCTCCTCTGCCTCATATTGAGCTCTTTCTGAGTAAAAATGTTCTTTAAACTCTTGTGATCCGTGTAGATTTCACACTTTTCTCCGTAGAGGTAATGTCTCCAAATCTTAAGTGCGAACACTATAGCGGCTAGTTCCAAGTCATGTGTCGGGTACTTTAACTCATGCGGTTTCAACTGTCTTGACGCATATGCGATCACTTTACTGTGTTGCATCAACACACAACCCAAACCCTTATGTGAAGCGTCGCTGAATATTACAAATTCCCTTGATCGTCTAGAAGTACTAACACCGGAGCTGTTACCAATTTATGCTTCAACTCTTGAAAGCTATCCTCACATTCTGCACTCCATTCAAACTTTTGATTCTTTCTGGTTAACTTGGTCAATGGCGTGGCGATCTTTGAGAAATCCTTGACGAATCTTCTATAGTATCCGGCCAATCCTAGAAAACTTCGCACTTCCGTAGGAGTCTTTGGCCTCTCCCAACTCATAGCTGCCTCAATCTTTGCCGGATCCACTTTAACTCCCTCATTTCCAATGACATGCCCCAAAAATTGAACTTCCTTTAACCAAAACTCACATTTGGTAAACTTGGCATACAACTTCTCTTGTCAGAGTGCTATCCAGAGGTGCTGCTTATGTTCTTCTTCCGACTTATAATAAATAAGGATGTCATCAATAAATACCACGAAAAATTTGTCCAAATACTTCTTAAATACCCGATTCATCAGATCCATAAATGCGGCCGGAGTGTTGGTCAGTCCAAACGGCATTACTAGGAATTCATAATGCCCATATCTGGTCCTGAATGCGGTCTTGGAAACATCTTCTTCTTTGATCTTTAATTGATGGTATCCCGATCTCAAATCAATCTTCGAAAAGCATTTTTCTCCCTTTAACTGATCAAAAAGGTCATCTATCCTTGGTAGCGGGTAGCGGTTCTTGATCGTTACCTTATTCAACTCCCGATAATCTATGCATAGACGCATACTCCCATCTTTCTTCTTTACAAACAGAATAGGTGCTCCCCATGGCAACGTACTTGGTCGTATCACTCCTTTATCCAATAATTCTTGTAGCTGGCTCACCAACTCTTTCATTTCTGCTGGTGCCATCCTATACGGGGCCTTTGAAACTGGTTCCGTGCCTGGAGAAAGGTTGATTTCGAACTCGATTTGTCGATCTGGTGGTAAGCCTGGTAGTTCGTCGGGAAACACATCCGGGAACTCGTTAACTACAGGGATATCTTCCATGCTGGGGCTGCCTTTTTCCGAATCCACTACATAAGCTAGGAACGACTCACAACCTTTTCTAAGTAGCTTCTTAGCTTGAACAATTGTAAGAAATAGTTGCTCTTGCCTCTGCCCCTTAAATACTACCTTCTCTCCACTCTTTGTCTTTAAATACACTCTCTTGGTCTTACAATTAATCTGAGCGCTATTCTCTCCTAACCAATCCATTCCTAAAATTATATCAAACTCTCCCAACTTGAAGAGTATCAAGTCGGCTGAAAACTTATATCCTGAAATGTCGATCTCACACTTCGGACAGAATTGATTCACATGAATCTTCTCTTGGTTCGCAATTACCACATTTACTACCTCACTCATAATCATTTTATCACATTGGAGCTTATCAACAAACTGATATGAAAGATCTTGTTGCTCCCGAATCAATCAATATTTTAGCTTTGACATTATTGAGTAAAAGTGTACATGCTATCACCTCCGAATTCTGTACAACATCCTTCATCTTTAAATCAAATGTCCTTGTTGTTGCTTGCGGGGTTGGTGTAGGTGGTGGAGGTAATGCCAATACCTCAGCTGGCATGCTTGCACCGGTACTTGCCACATTCATCAGAGCTTTGACTGGTCCGGTTGCCTTGCACTCCCTAACTATGTGTCCAGTCTTCCCACACTTATAACACGTAACTCCTGGCTTCGGCATCTTGCACTCATTCGCTAAATGTCCCTTCTGATTGCTCCTGTAGCATGTCATGCTCAGCTTATTACACACTCCGGGGTGCCTTCTTCCGCAGTGCTTGCATTCTGGCCATTGGAACCTGTTTTCTCCAACTTGCCTTTGGCTTGCCTGATTGTTCCCTTTCGATTCTTGCCTTTTACCCAAATTTCCTTTCTTTTGAAAATTTCCGCCCTTTTGGAAACCAATCCTCTTTACATTCCGATCTTGTGAACTTCCGGCTTCAGACTTTTCTCCATAAAATGGAACCTTCCTTTTCTTGTTATCCCTCTCTTTCCTTGACTGCATCCCATTATTCTCAATCAGAGTAGCTTTCTGTACTACTCCCGCATAAGTTTCAAGCTCAAACATAGCCACCCTATCTCTGATCCAAGGCTCCAATCCTTGCTGAAATTTCTTTGCTTTTTCCTCCTCAGTGCTGGTATACTTTGTCACAAACCTTGACAACTCAGTGAACTTCTTCTCATACTCCAATACAGTCATGTTCCCTTGCTTCAACTCAAGAAATTTTAGCTCCATATGATTCTGCATGTACTTAGGGTAATACTTGTCCAGGAATAAATTCTTAAATCTCTCCCAAGAAACCTGCTGAGTTGCTTCCATAGCTTTTACTGACTCCCACCAATAGATGACTTCTCCCTTCAAGAAGTAAGTAGCATATGGCGTCTTCTGATCGTCTCCTAATTATACCAACTCAAAAGTCCTTTCCATCTCCTTGATCCATGTGTTAGCTATCACTGGATCAGTGGTATCATGAAATGCAGGTGGATTCACATTCTGAAAAGCCTTGAAAGTGACAATTTGTCTAGGTGGTACTGGTGGTTCAGGTGGTTGGTTTGGCTCACGGTTATCTTGGTTTTCAATTCGTTGTTGAACAGTTAGTTGTTGTTGAGCTATAGCATTGGTTTGTTGTTGCAAAGTTTCCAGTAGTCGAAGAATATTTGGGTCTGTGGTGGATGTGGTTGTTGGGTTCTTCTTTTTGGGAGGCATAATCCTGAAATAAGAGGTATGCCAAAACAGATATGAATGATAAAATGATTCGAGGGTATCGCATGGCATTCTTATTTTATATATGGGGTCAAGTTTCCAAATTAAGGAGATATGATGATAAAAACGTAAAATAACAGTTGAGAGCAAATGGAACAATAGCACATAATTATTGAAATTTTAAAGGTCACAATACATAGGATTGGGACAAAGTCTGATTCTAGGAATAACAGGCTTATTTAGAGGAAACAACGGAAACAACTGGGGATTCCATAGAGTCTGATAGTACAACAACATGAAAGGTAAATGGAAAGAACTAAGGCTCCACTCCATCTGAACGGGGCTTGGTAGTCTTTTCCTTTCGAAGCGTCTTCACAATGCTCTGGAGCTCATCCGCCACCATCTAATGACATACTGGCTGGTACGGTCCCGGTGCGCTGGCATCTCCTCAAGCCTAGTGTTGACGTACTGAACCAAGGTCTCAAGTCTCGCAGTCATCTGCTCCTTGGGCTTCCCTTCGTAGTTTCGGCTGTCCGGATACACGTTCTTCAGTCGGTCTATCAGTCGGTCGTACTTGCCCTGAAGCATGTCGAACTCGCGCCTCAACTCAGCATACACGGAGAAAGCAATAGTGTCGTCCGACCCAGAGGATGACGAGGAATGTACCCTTTGCTGACAACCAATAAGAGGAGTATTAATAATAATTTACTTAACCTACTCTCTCGCATATTATCTATAACCTACACACATATCCTATAACCTATTTGGGCTGTCCAGGGACTCTAAACCGTAGCTCTGATACCAAAACCTGTCACGCCCCCAACTTAAACAGCAAATTAAATATAACTATTACAACATTTTAAAAGAAGAATACACAACCAACTCCAAGATCTTACAGTTTAGGGTTTGGAACAGCCCAACACTACCAACTATTACATCTGATTAAAAGTACCGAGTCCTCACACAATCAATTATTACTTATTCTACCTGAGATCGAACATAAGCATCAGTGTCACAGGTCTTACGGGCAGTCTGCTTGAATCTAACCATAGCTGCTAGCTGTAATATCAGGGTAAAGCAAGGAGTGAGCCAAATGCTCAACAAGTGCTAACAGTACGACACAAAACATAAATCGAGATATACATTAAAGAATGACAATGGAAAGACATAACCAAAGGTAATGAGAGATAAAACTATGTGAGATGGCATCATTTTGCTTGTATCAAAACAATTTTAAAATCTTGTCTTAATCAAAATCATTTTATGACGCTACGGATTATAGCCTGTGATCAGCCGCGAAGTAATCCCCAACCTCATTGGGTTCTAAAACATTAACGGGAATCCCTAGGCAACTTTTAAGCCTAATATAAATGTGGAAAGGACTCGCGTCTCAGTCCAGATCCACTATTCAAGGAAAACATTTATCCCCCTTTGGGACTGAAAACCCATATTTTATTTATTTCAAAAACTGATGCCGAATTATAACAAAATCTCTTTTAACAGTAAACATTTTTATTAAGGGATTATAGATCAACTCGAAACATGGGAAATATGGTACTAAATCTCAGGGCCATGATTTACAAAATTTTACTCTATTAGGGTAACCAAAAGGTTTTTATATGTCAGAACTTGGACAGGAAAATTTAGTGAGACTAATGGATAATATAAAGGGGTAATGCCAAACTGGGCTTAAAACAATGGTTTCTCGTCAAGGTACAGATGTTGGATCATCAAGAAGATAAGCTTCATGAATACTATGGGTGTTAAGGTATGAAGAAATGATTCTTTAGCTCAGGATATATCAGAGTTGTCAAGCTCTAGGATAAGAAAGAGGGGTATCAATCAATGAGGGATCACTTTGATAAGTTTCTGACTTTCAGGGTTCAAGGTAAGGTTCTATAGGGATTCAAGTATTAGGATGAGATATCAATACTTAGGAATCATCAGCATGTTAATCAAGAGGATCAATCAAGTAATATATCAACTCTTCATTTTATCATGGCATTTAACTATCATGAAAAGGCTTTTGAACTACTTGCAATACATACTCGAGGGTTCATGGCATTTCTATATAATTCAAAGATAAACAAAAGATACGCTTGATTTAAAACATATCAAATGACTCAGGATAATTGCATCAATATATATATGAACTATTTATAGTAAATACGAAGGTCAAGTTGAATCACTTGCCTTGAGAAAGGCTGGTCTGGTCTGACTGGTAGGAGCAACTGGAGCTTCACTCGACCTTTATGGCAAGTTTTCCCTCATCTCGAGATCCTACATAATAATAATAATCCTTATTATAATATATTCTTACCATCTTAACCTATTTACAACTTGAAATTAAACACGGATGGCACTTAGGCCTATACGCACTTAATTTTATATTCACTTTTAAATTACAAAAGTACACACATAGCCACATATTCACATATCATATATTAACACCAAATAATACCATATATACCATAATGCAACACTAGGCTTGGATGATCTCGACTCACATCTTAAGTCACTTGGTCGCTAAACTAGACAAGGTCTTCTAATTTTGGCTTCCTAACTCGATGTGCCTTTCCTAAATTATCCAAAACCTATTGACCCTCACTTGTGCCTTTTTCTCTACTGACCTTATACTATCTTACAACTATAGTGGTCGACCTAATACTCACTTCTAAGTGTTCTAAAACTATGTGATAAGTGAAAGCGCTCACTGGTGCAAATTTCAGAATGACAACTATAGTTTCTTGAGTGCATTAGGCACTCTTAAACTACAAGTTTTCCTTCAAAACTTTTACACAAGCCTCTCCTGACCTAAGGGCATCTCCTGAGTCCAAGGTTCCCCTGTTTTTCTGGGCAGAAAATGCCCTGATTTGAATTAACTTGTGACACATGGTTCTAACTTATATCCTATGAAATATGGTTGGAAAAACTTCTCTGACACTCCCTCTAACTAAGGCCCAATAGGGCCTAATGAGGGCCTACCCATGACATGGTTAAATCTTCCTATTTCTAAGTTGCAACAAAACTGTCCCCTGCTGGACATATTTTGTTATTCTACTTGTGCACCTAACCAAATGACATGCAAACCTCCAACCAACTCCTAAAACCTTTTATATACTCCCGATACTAACTTCTGGTAGCTTGGGCCTCAAAGTGCACATCAATGACATGGTCAAAACTCACTCTAAACCTCAGGGTACTAAACTGATTTTCTGCAGAAACTATAACTCTCATTTCTCCAAGGTTTTGACTTGACAAACTCAACTACCAACATCCCAATACTTAAACCAAGACTTATACATGGTAATCTACTGAACTAACTCCCTTATTCTCAAAATAACCTTGGGTGAGATCATCCTTATCTAAGGTACAATTATGGTAAAACAAAAGAGACTACACTTCACAAATCCCAAATCTTCATGCTTTTGAAACAACAAGATATATATTTTTATAAAAGATAACCACGAATTATTACCATGCAACAAGAAGCATAAATCAATATTAACACATTATTCCTACTGAAATTATGGCTCACTAACAAAATCTTTCCAAATGATCAAAAATCTTACAACATTCTAAGAGAAATCCACATGCATGCATGCCCTCGGGTTTTGCAAACCAAAACAACACATTTTCTACATATATTCTACCATAAAATTGACATGCAAGCCTAGAATGAGCTATACCTAGATGATCACTTAGAATGCAAGGAGTTTTATCAAATTTTCACCACAAAATTCAAGTCATTATCACATAAACATGCAAAAATTTGAGCAAAACAACAAGAATGATCTCAAGGACCATTCATTCGGCTCCCATATGGTCATGGCCGAATGAAATGGATGGGAATGGCCATTTAATCATCAAGAGTTTCCTTCTCAAGACTTGGCACTTATCCATTCCTTGTAGTCCTCTCAAAAACAACCCTAAACTCACAAGAATCAAGGTTGTATTTTGAGTTTCACTAAAACGTTTACATGCAACCTTTAAACTTAAACTTTCTACTCAAAACTCTTTGAAATATGAGTAATCATGGTATGGGAAGTAACATTTACTTGTATAAAGAGTGGAAGCTTGGTTGAGGATTAAAGAAAAAAAATGGGGAGGGGGTTTCGGCTTTTAGCCGAGAGTGAGAGGGGAGAGCCGAGAGGAGGGAGAAGGGAGGGAGGAGAGAGTGAGGTGTGGGTGGAGTATGAGAATGATCATGACATTTGCTTGTTTTTATGGTATTTGATTTGACAAAATTTGAGTGGAAAGGAGAATTGACAAGTCTATCCCTCCACTTATACTTGGTGCATTTTGCATGCAAGGGTAAAGAAGGAAATTGGCTAGAGAAATAAGAGTTAGTGGGGTTGGAATTGTCCTCTTTGTCCTTGAAAAGAATGAGATGGTGGTTTGCATGCAAGGGCTTTCTTGTAATTTTCTAAATATGACAACTAAAATTTATAATGATTAATTTTTATAAAATAAAATACAAGTTCAAAAATTATAAAATTTATACCATAAAATAACTTGGATTTTTAGAGACTTTATAAAATCATTTTCAAAATTTGTGAACAAAATACCTTTTAAAAGAAAATTTTTCCAAGGCTTAGAATATTCCTTATAAATCAAAAATAAAGAAATTAAATAAACTCTTGCTTTGAAAAATCATATACTAAAAAAGCAAATTTATAATACAGAAATTTGCACTCACACAAACGTACAATCATTGAATATATTTTCATTCGGCTTTAATATTATACCAAATCCACAAATAATATTACACGAAGATACCGGTCGTAACAAAGATGTACTGGACAAAGAAGTGTAGCATACCTAAAAGATTGTATGCAGATTTACAGCACTTAAAATAAAAATAGACAAAAGGACTTTAGAAAATATGTTAGTCTATTTTAGTGAAATTTCTTTAAACTGTGCATGTTGATCTATAAAACATGTCACGGGTCCTTAGTTCCAGTGTAACCAAACAGTCTAGATTTTCTGGTATTCTCTCAAGAAGTTAAAGCTAAGTTCTAAAATATCAAGTACTTAGATTTGTAACACAACCTATTTGATTTTTAATATAAAGATCAAGTGAGTTTTGATAATTATTTCTGTGTCTTTTTACAGTCAATTAATTATCACTATAAAGCATTTAGTCTGTGAAGTTCAACTAAGCCAAACACATAACTTGATTTCTTGAAAACACTCAAAAAGTTTTAAAGTAAGAAAAATCAAGAAACATACATTCACCCCCTTTGTGTGCATTTCATATATAACAATATGGTTAACAAAGATTCGAGGTATGCGGTCGGAATTAAGATCTGTGATGGTAGTTTTTCTGCGTAAAAGTTGTTAGAGTATGATGATGTTAAAGAATTTGGGCCTGAGATCGCAAGGGTGTTTGGTGATGTCATATAGAGCTCTCATTTCCAACAATCTACAATGTGCCTACGTACCTCTATTCATAGAGGATCAAGTCATATGTAGTTTTTGGAGAAAAATACACCGATTTGGACTTTGTTTCTCACTCTGAAGCCCAACAGGAGTTGTCGAACCAACTTTCCATTGTAACTCGAATATCTATTTACCTTAGAAATGCCCATCGATGCGGCCCAATCATAAAGGTCCAAGGCTCGATAAGAACTTCAGAACTTCACGGATAAGGAAACTCCCCGGCCGGTGAATATCCTCTCAGCTACCTTTATCTTTGTCTATCATAATCGTTAGTATATCCACGACTTACCGAAAATCCTAAAGCGCATTATCTCCCCCCGATGGCGATAACCAGTGAAACTACATGATGAGTAATCCCAAGTGTAAAAGTGCAAGATAACCTCAAAAGTCTCCCAACGAGGATAACCAATCGAATGCGGAGGCAGGGCTCCCAAAACACACACTAAGTTTTAATGACCATACACATACGAAGACATTTTTGCAAGATTATCGAGCGACGCCTTCAAAAATTCTCCGGGAAAGCGAGCTCTCGGAAGCCCCTTCATAACCCTTAGGGGCGCCCTGGGAGGTTCAAGGCCCTACGAAGGCTCTTCTTGACCCCTAAAGCGCGCCCTAAGGGGTTCAAGGCTCTCTGGAGGTTCCTCTTCATCGCTTATTTGATTAATTTTTCTTTGATTAAGTTGTGAAAATAACCTTCTTCATAATCTTCTTTTTGTTACCAATTTTGCGTCACAAAACCTCCACCCCTTGCGGGCAAAGGCCTCGGGGCACGCCCTAGGGGTCCGAAGACATATTCTCTGGATCCCGGGTCACTTCTTATTTTTCGATTATTACATTTGTTCTCTCCAATTTGTGAAACATCTTCTCCCAAATAGTTCTCATCGATGTTAATGTTTCATTATAAATGTCCATCGTCATAAACCCTCGTTGTCAATGACCATCGTAAACCTTCATCATAGCGACCGTTGAAAACCTTCATCATTACAATCGTTGTAAACTTTCGTCTTCGACCATCGTAAACCTTCATTATTGTGACCGTCGTAAATTTTTGTTGTTGCGATAGTTGTAAACCTTCATATTTTCGACTGTCATAAACTTTCATTGCTGCGACTGTCGTAAACCTTCATCATTACGACCATCACAAATCTTTCTTATTGCATCGTAACCTTCATCGTTGGAACATTGAATATCTTCTTCATTGCAACTGTCATGAATGTTCGTCACAAAAACTCATCGCAAATTTTCATCGCAACTTCTCATCATAAATGGCCGTCACAGACATCGTCATAAACAGCCGCCCGTCGCGGCTAGCACCACTTAGGGCGCGCCTATGGCTCTAGAGACATATTCTACAGAACTCGGTTTACTCCTTTTTCAGCGATTGTCCGACCCATTTCCTTCGATAACCCGATGAAATATTCACGTCAATTTTATGGCATAACACACATTATTGGTTCTAAACTTATTCAACAATTTGCAAATGAAATAATAAGAGTAACCATGCTAAAAATTTGGGTTAATTTTTATGAAGGTAACCATGCTAGAAAACTATGATGTAAGTTGATCTAGTACCTAAACCCTTCATTTCAATATAGATGTTGGCTTAAGATGACGGCTCAATGTTCCACCATTTGAACATAAATGTTGGCTTAAAATGAAAGTTCAATGTCGGGGCCTAGGCTAAGGTGGAGTTTCCAAAAGCTGAACTTTTACCTTATTCACTTTCTAGGTAACAAAATGTTATATCATGAAATTAAACCCAAACATGTCCTCTAGAAGAAACATTAGAAGCATGGAGACATTCGTGTTAGATTTCAACATCAAAAAATATCTTAATTTCTTGATTCATGTTATGAACATTTTCAAATATTGGAAAAAGGTATCCAGTTGGATAAGAAAATAGTTACAAGTATTTTACAATTACCCAGTTAGAGATTAAATCGTATGTCTGTGTTTATTTACAAAACTAAGTTAATATTTAATGTTACTCACTAATATTTAGAAAATTTTGGACAAACTTTTATCATTGTACATTATTAATTTTGCAATTTATTGCCGAATGATACCTAATACACCTTAATAACAAGGATAATATGTGATAAAAATGTACAAGTTGCAAAAACTTTCCATATTCAGCACTATAAAATTAACCCCATATCAATGATATAGCTATATCATTGATATAGCTACGTGTTAGTTTTTATTTGAATTAGTAAACTCGTATAGTTATACAATCACACTCTCACATAAAATGGTATAGCTATATTAAAAATTATAAATCACCTCAAGTTGTTACAACAAAAAAAAAAGATTCCACAGAGTTATCATACATAAATTTGTGATTAACTATCTTACTCATTGAAGGATATATTTCTAGTCATATGGGAATTTCCTGAATATGTCTTATAACAAACCTATCATTAAGTGGTACTTTGTATTACTTAGTCTTTCTCTCTAATATTTGTAGTTAATGAAATAGCTTAGTGTATTTAATTTTTAGTTGTAATTATGACAATATAATAAGTATTGAGTAAGATTGAAGCTGAATGTATATCTGAAAAATGCTAGTTTGGATAACTCAACATAGAACATGGACTTGCATATAATCTATGTTCCACTAGAATCAGTGCATATTGAAGATTAAGTATATACACATATGGTTATGGAAATTGCAGGGAAGAAGTTGTCAACAAAAGTCCTTTTGAAGTTCATTACATGTTCTAGCAACAAAGTAATAAAGTTAAAGATATTCGAAGCAGTTCTTGGGGTTAGTGTGAAGATATTAAATATTCTTACTGAAGTTGATTGTATCTGGTGGAAGACTTAACAATGATTTATATGGTACGAAGGCCTGAAAGCGGAAATAGTCATATGTGAACCAGCCAACTGCACTAGGCGTTAGTGATGCGTGAAAGGAAACTAAGTACTATCATTCGAAGAACTGTTAAGTAATGATTCACATCGAAGCAGAATGCTTAGTGATTTATAGAAAGACTCAGATTCTTTAAGAACTGAAGAAATACAATTTAAAGGATAACAAGGATCTAGAGTAAGGCTCAAGGAATAGAAGGCATAAAAACTAGTTTAAGTAGAAGTCCAAGAGGCGACCTAGAAATAAATAGAAGTTTCTCGTTGCCTCTTACACTCTCATATGTCTCCTTCTAGCATGTGAAAGTCTTCAAAATTGGTTAAGGCAATGGGATGTTGCCTCCTAGGTGGACCCCTCTTCATGGTCACCTTCTAGGAATGATCAAGCTCTTGATTTTCTAAGGCAAATGCACAAGGAGACTAACATCAAGGCTAATGTCACCTCCAAGGCTCCTTAAGTAGTTCCAGTCGCCTTCTCCTCTACTCTTTGTCACCTCCTGGCTATAGCTAAATGTTCATGTCTCCTCCTAAAATGTAAGCACACAGAAAAAGGCAAATACAAGCTAGGGTTGTTGGTCTCCTTGTATAATGCCTTAAGTCACCTCCAAGGGTTGTGCAAAGTTTTTATCACCTTCTAGCAATTCAATAAAAGATTTTTTAAGGCAAATATATGGATGTCGTCTCTTAGAAGTACATTCGGTCGCCTCTTAGCCTGCAAGGTCTGCTTGCAGTTCAAAATGAATGGATATTACAAGGTATTCTAACAATACGAGAATTATTAATGATGCCAACCAAGGAGTTGGAGTATATACACTATCTTTTTGAAGGTTGAGAATCATACTTCAAAATGATGGCCTGATATGATTTTAGCTACAGTCAAGAGGAGATTTCAGGATAAAAAAAGCAAGTATGATGGTAGCTACACACCAATGTACTTAAATTACATTGCCCGGGGGGGGGGTTGAAATGAAGAAAAATGATGCTGTCTTTGAAACAGTGTTCAGTTGAAGACAACTAACTCTGAGTCATGACAGTAGAAAGGTGAGTTACCTTATGCTTGATTATTTTCTCATTGAAAGAAGATCTATTGGAAATCTGAGAGTTCTATCTATATACTATTTGAGGAATCTAAAGAAGGAAGAGAATTGAATAAGAAACTCATACAAATTCTCAGAAGGAATGGCTAACTTCATGAGCATGTACAGATTATATTTCGAAGTCCAAGACTGATGCTAACATAAAAATCAATGTAAATTTCTATCAACTATTTTAGGAATCTAAAGAATGAAGAGAATTGAAGAAAAAACTCATATAGATTCTCAAAAGGAATGTGAATGAAGGAATGACTAACTTTATGAGCATGTACAGATTATATTATGAAGTCCAGGACTGATGCTACCATAAAAATCAATGTAAAATTCTATACCTCTCCTGTATATTTTTTTGTTATGTTTTGGTAACATTGCGCATTAATTTATATTTGATTTTAGAAAGCATAAATTCGGGGAGATTGTTGGAAATTCTACTTAAGTTAATCGTTAAGATTTTTCTGAAAGGCTGATCAGGATTTGGTGACGTCATCAGTATTTGATGGTTTTCAGGTTTTGCAGACCTGGTAAGGACTTGAAGATTATTTAGTCTCTACTGATTGACACAATCTCATGAATGTAGGAGAGATTGATATGTCGGTTCCTGACTTATAGGATCGTAGCTATAGAAACATGATCATATTTGATGTAACATATCTTGTATAATTGATCGGGAAGCTGTAGAACTATATAACTACAAAATAGTTTTATCACATTAATCTAACTATCTCTAGCATCATTAGAACCTAACAGCTCTCAAGAAAATCAGGATTTTTTCATAGAGTTTGTAATAGTTTTATACCAGAATTAATAAAGATGTTTCATGTTTGTTATATTTATCGATTATTCAATATAATTTTCTCAAATCCCCCTTATACAATTGTTTATTACTGGGCAACAAAGGTACATCTCTCTCCACGCACTCTCAATTTTTTATCTGCTTGTATGAGATAAATAGTATTTTAGTAAAGGGTACCTTGATTATATGTCTGCAAACCACTTCTTTCAGCCCCCTCTTATTTCCTATTTTGAGTGAACTGAGTCTTTTTAGTGAGACCGTGAGTACACATTTAGAGAAAAATAAAGAAATAGAGAGGTAGTCTCCTGAACTGGAAAAATGAGAGGTAGATTTAAGAAATGAGTCTAGTACTTCTAATTATCAGAAATTTACTATTAAAAGTAATATATGTTAATCATTTCATGATGCACTATAAAAAAAGAGATTTAGGTGTTACTAATTCTCTTGTTTCATGTACTCATCAGGATCAATAACTTGTCAAATTAAAGGATCATTTAAAGTTCAAGGGTGTAGTAGAAGGGCCTATTCCTGATGATGATCTTGACAGACCTCATGCTTCTATTTTTGGATCCTCATTTGTCATTCAAGAAGAACTGGAGATTTTCAGACAACATGAATGGAATTATTCCTGAAGATTGGCAAGTGAGAACATTTCATATCAGTCTACTCATATCTATGCCGATCAAGCTCATCAGGCTATCTAAAATCCATATTTAAAGACCATTTTGAAAGCCACCTCCATATTTGTCAAAAGTTTAAGCCCTCTGATCAAAAAGATGTAGAAGTCAAATAATGATCTTAAGACTTCTCTTGATATGCTCAGAGATTCTGTTACAAAAAACCTTCGATAAACTAGTTGTTTAATAGGATTACCACAATTGAGAGGAATCCTAGTTTCTTAAATGATAGTATAACTGCACTTTGAGGCCAATCGAATCTTAATTAATGGAAAGTTGGATGATATTCTCTCTTTGCTGCAGCCTGACGATGCCAAAAGGGGGGAGAAAGTAAGTTTGACACTATATGCCCTTGAAATAGTATTAAAAAGGGATGATGAAAATATCGGTGATGATGGGAGCAATGCTCAAAGAACCTTTGATGCTGTTTTGGTGAACACAAGAACTGGAATGAAGTCTCGAACTTACACCAAACAATCAACTCTTATTTCTCCTGATGGCTCAAGGACTGTTACAATTGAGACTATGCCTCAATATCAGATCCGAATGGAAATGAAAATCTTATCTATAATTCCTGAAGATGATGAGATAATTATTGACAATCCTGAATATGCACCAAAGTTCTATCAGACTTTCACAACTCACAAAGGAAAGGTGGTCACTTTGTATCACAAAGAAAAGAGAGTTGAAGAGTTGTATGACAAGAATGCATTTACTCACATGTCTTAAGAATTTCCTGATATGACTAAAAAAGAAATGTTAAAGCAGTAAGAGGAAATTATGAGATAGTTTAAGTTATCAACTGCAACTCATGCTGGAGGAAGCATGAAGAGATAGAGTACCATAAAGAGGAAAAGGTGGAGGAGGAAGATGAAGGACTCATGCTAGTAAGTAAGCTATTGTTCCTTCACAGAAAAGAACAAAGTCCAGTGGAATCAGGAATAAAGAAATACTTGAACCACTTCAACCACAAGCTGCTAAAATTTTAATTGCACATGAATATTTGATTGTTAAAACAATTGAGAGTTTAAGTGTAGTTCAAGGAGAAGAATCAATGATGTTGATGGTGGGGAACCTATTGTGCGTAAAAGGAAGCAAATGAATTCAACTCCTGACAGGAATCAAGCTACTCCAACTCCTGATCAAGTTGTCACTCCAAATCCTGATTCATATAATGTTACAAATCTTGATCCTAACACATTAACGCCAATTGTTGATGCTAATACTAATGAAGATAAATAATATCTTGAATCTGGTGGGTGATGGTACTATCTATGATTGTGTAATAATGCACAAGTGGATGAGGAGGAAAGAATTTTTGTTAAACATGGAGGAGTAAGGTAAAGACAAGAATAAACAAGATTGTTGGAAGAGCCGATGCTTACTATGATGCTATGGTTGAAGTATCAAACAACAACATTTGGTTGGATCCTACAAAGAAATTTTTTGATGTGCCAAAGAGCTATGTCACAGTGAAGAAAAGTCATTATAAATTTATATGTGAGGCGAGGCGGATAAAAATTCTGAAAATCAGTGAGTTGAGCTATTTGTACGAGGATTACAGAAAAGATGGGGTGCATGTTAGGTCCCAATTGAGAAAATAAACAAGACCGAACATAATTGGGATGTACGAGGTGGGCTATTACTTTGGTCAGTTCGCTTATTTTAAAAAAAGGGAAATCGAGGAGTCCTCGCGTGTGCGCAAACAAAGTAGACAAGGCGAAACAGGTTATTTTGGTAATTTTTCAGTTTATTTTGTTACCGCAGGTTCTGTCTGATAAATCGCCTAATTCGAGGTAAATTTTGGGTTCCCGAATATGTCGGGGATACGTGTCAAAATCTTAAAAAAAGAAATTGACACATATCCATTTAATTCGATACGTGTCAACAACAGGGCAGCCCACAAATACACACACCCGAACATCACACACAGTCTCTCTCTCTTTTCTCTCACGCTCTCTCTCTGTTCTCTCTTATTTTCTCTTCTTTCTCGCCGATTTCTTGCTCCTGTTCCGTCACCGTTACCGTGTTCTTCCAGTGGCTTGGTTTCGGATCTGGTTCCGACTTCTTGGTATATATACAATAGTGTATATATGTGTGTGTGCAATTGTGTGTGTTGATGTGTGTGGTGTGTGCGGCGGTGGCCGTGTTTGTGGCCGTGTTGTGGTTGTGCTTCCTATTACTCCGTTGGGCTATTGTCTTTGGGCCTATTAATTTTGGCCTTGTTGTTATTGGACCTCTAACAGTGAGGCTGTTTGTGGGCTGATTTTTTTAATTTTGATTTAATTCTTTTCATTGCAGGAATTACTTGAATAAATATTCATGATATTATAATTCATGCGGGAGAAAAATTGTTTTGTAATCGGTGAAATTTTTGTGTTGGAACTCGAGTAATCGGGTGCCCCAAAATTTTGTCGTCGTCCACGATGATTTTTTAATAGCGGACAGTGGACGGTGATGAATTGATTCTGAGTCCTAAATTTATAAATAAATAAAATAACTCGTAAAACTATATTTCGAAATAAAAATGATTAGTTGTTTTGAAATTCGTGTTGGGATTTGTGTTATGGATTGTGATTGTTGTGATTTTGGACGTCGATGATGTTTCGACGGGTAGGCTTATAAATAGAGGAGTCGCTGTCAAAATTTTTCTAAAAATTTATTTTAAATACGATAAACGTACTTTATAATATGAAACGTTCTACCCTTATATGAATACAGATTACGTGATTATGTGTATAATCATTATACGAGTCGGGTTATCGAATTAGGGTTTTAGGATTCGAGGATATCAAGCATATCGATATAAGTAATTAGGGTATTCTGTTACTGTAAATCCCAGTCGAGTTTCGTAAGGACCAAATTCAGCGTTAAAGCTACCTAGGGTTTTTGTAAAGTGTTGCAAGGCAAGTACCCCTGACCATTCTTTTATGGTTCAATACGTATGAATAGACTGTTGTTTTATTCTCATAAAGGAACAAAAACGTTTTAAGTTACGTATCCCCTATAGTTATAAATAACGGTTTTAAGCTTATTTTGGGGAAAAGTAACTTCAAAAGGTACCTATCCCGAATGAAACGATCTATGAACCAGATTTTACATGTGTTGTTAAAATGAATGATTGGGATAGCTACAAGTGTTTTGAAAATTGGATAAAACGATCAGATATGGGATACATAGGGGCTAGAGTTGCCTAGTGAGGTGGTGTAAGAGGCTAACTCGGTTAGGCGCATTATATAACCGATTAGTCCAGCATGTCAGAGACTTAGCTAGTCTCTGAGTTCCAAAACAGGTTTACGGGATGGCAGTTGGAGCCGTCTGGTGTTGATAGCCTAATCAACTGTCTTCACATATCCGTTACATATCTGATTTGGCTTTGAGATTCCCGTAAGGGAATAAATGATTGATACAGTTGAAAATAAATGGGAATAGCATGCTAAAATTGGACTCTGGTACTTACACAGCACACAACTACGTATATTTTAGTAGGAGCATGCTAGTCAGTGATATCCAGTTTCTTTATTTACTGTCGCTCAAAATGATTTACAGATTGCAGATTTCATGTTGATTTAATGTTCTGTTCCCATAACTATTTACTTTACTGTTTTTATCATGATATTCATATGTTGGTACTGCTGAGCAATTTTGTGCTCAACCTTGAAACCTGTTATATATATATGTATATATATATATATATATATATATATATATATATATCGCAGATGCCTAGAAGACCAGTCAGACCTTGGCAGAACCGTGTCTCCGCCCCTTCAGGACCCGGCTCCTCAGAGGTAGTTAGTATCAGACCATGTGCGGTCTGATGAGTTGCTGAATAAGTTTAGTGTGTCAGACTTTTTGAATAAATGGTTTGTAATAATGTGTAACTTGAATCATACTTGAACCTTGATCAGATCTTAGTTTGGGGTCGTGTTAGTATAATATTAATAATAATCTTGTAGTTTAAATTATGGTTTGTTGTGTTTAGTGACATCAACTCCTGACCCCGGGATTGAGGCCATGATAGTTGGTATCAGAGCTACAGGTCCAAGTCCCTGATTCAGGTTAGGGATTGAGTCAAAAAAGTATAGAAACTGTGTCTTAAGGTGCGAGTCAGCTACTCAAGTAGAGGAGCAACCTTAGAGTCAGTCGAGGGTTCCGACGGTGTTACCCTTGCATCTATTGATGTTTTGATAGAACTGCCTTGACCTTGTCGTGTCTTTCCTGTATATTTATCTTGTTGGTAGTGGCCCATAGTAATTTCCTATTCTCCATCCCGGGAGAACATAACAGACTCAGACAGTTCCGAATCAGAGAGGACCTTAGATGTTGTAGCCGAAGAGACTCATTTGCCTCTCTCACCAGTGCCCCCATTTATACAGGGAGATATCCTTGGACCTATTGCCCATCCTCGTTTGGTACAGAGATCAGTATCTTCTATTAGGGACTTTCCACCAGGTTGTGGTCCCAGTTCTTCTTCCTCGAGACCTTCGGTTCCTCCATCTGCTCCTACAGGTGCTTCCTCCCCGATTCCCTATCATGTTTACCGAGCGGTGAATAGGTCTTTCATTAGAGAGCAGAGCCCGAAGCTGGCCGCGTATCTTGACCGGGTACCAGTTGGACCTTTTCAGGGCATCCCTGTCCCTTCACCTGATGTTCAGGCCCGAGTGAGGTCTTTGACTCAGATTGATGTTGAGAGAGCTAGGTCTATTGACCCTTTTATCAGCTCAGAGTTCAGGGCCATTTAGTACCAGGACTTGGTTAACTGGATGGTATTCGAGTTAGGATCTATTGGTGGCAACGGTAGTGGCAGTGGTTAGAGTAGAGGGGCATCAGTGATAGACAGAGCTCATAGTTGGTTTTCAGGAGTTCTGTAGTTATTTTCTATATATATATACATTATGTTGTTGTACTTTGTAGTAGGCGGAGGCTGCTATGTTAGCTAATTTTATTGTGTACTCGGATGGTTTTTAGTTGGATTTCAGTTGTATCAGTTGGATTTATGTTGGTTGTTATATAGTAGCTGCTCTATTATGTTGTTCAGTTTTCATATATACTTGTGCGTTGTTATTATTTTTGTTACTATTATTGTTGCTCCTGTTGCTGGTATTTCTAGAATATGATCATTCACTCAGGATAGATCCAATTAACTGAGGATGAGGATATTATCTTAGTGGCAACACTCTCCTATTACATATGTATAAACTGTTGGAGTGATCCATTTTCTTATATATGACTGCTATGTTTCAGGAGAATGCCACTAAAGAAGAATTCTCAACCCAATAGTGGATCTGCTGGGGATCCCTCCATGAGTGAATTGATAGATTTGTTGCATCAGCAGTCTACTCAGTTGGCCCAACAACAACAACAATTCCAACAACAGCAACAACAATAACAACAACATCAGCTCATACAACAACAACAAAAAATCCAACAACAGCAGTAGAGCCCTTATAATTGTCCCTTGAGACTAAGAACTAAACCAAAGCATAGTTCAGTGTACACAAGATGACTATGATGACCTCAAGTCTAATGATGTACAACTATCACTATGTGAACAACTGCTGACACGTGAGTGAACTCTATCAGTTGTTCAGCTGTGTGAGTCATGTTCAGTGAACTTATTCTATAATAAGTACCTACATACTAGCTATAGTGTCACCACACAAATGTCTATGAGAACAGACATCCTTCATAATGAAGCAAGCATAGTATGTACCGATCTTTGCGGATTATTAATTACCAGTTAGTAATCTTACAACCAGGAACTATTTAAGTTTAGAGTTATCATCTTTTAGGTCTCATTACTATGCTCTCATCACAATCCATAAAAAGCCTTACTCTAAACTGTGGTATATCTTATTTAAACATTTAAATAGATAGAGCCAGCAATAAAAACAGAACAAGTCTTTTATTAATATCAATGAAATCAAAACAGATTACATAAAAGTTATTCCTAAATCCTCATACATGATTGGACTTAGGACATATCTCTTTCAATCTCCCACTTGTATTAAAGCCAATCACTCTGGTATCTAATACCCATCTTGTCTTTATGACGATCAAAGTGACTCTGAGAAAGTGGCTTTGTGAGTGGGTCTGCTACGTTGTTATGTGTGTCAACTCTCTCGACGTTGACATCTCCTCTTTCAACAATCTCCCTAATCAGATGAAAGCGCCGCATGACATGTTTGGAATTTCTATGAGACCTAGGTTCCTTGGCTTGTGCTATTGTTGCGTTGTTATCACAATACAACACAATAGGCTCTTCAACGCTAGGAACAACTCCCAACTCAGAAACAAATTTCCTCATCCAAACGGCTTCTTTTGCAGCCTCACTTGCAGCTATATATTCTGCTTCCGCTGTGGAGTCAGCCGTTATAGACTGTTTGGAACTCTTCCAACTAATCGTACCACCATTCAGAGTAAACACGTACCCTGACATGGATTTGCTATCACTTTCTGATTGAAAACTAGAGTCAGTATAACCCTCTATTTTTAACTCAGATTCACCACCAAAAACAAGAAAAATGTCCTGAGTCCTTCGCAAGTACTTAAGGATGTTTTTCACTGCTTTCCAGTGGTCTTCACCTGGATTGGACTGATATCTGCTCGTCACACTAATTGAATAAGCAACATCAGGCCTTGTACACAATATCATGTACATGATAGATCCTATTGCTGAAGCATAAGGAATCTTACTCATATGCTCTCTTTTCTCAGGTGTCTTAGGAGACATTTTTTTGGAAAGGGACACTCCATGGCTCATCGGTATGAGACCTCTTTTGGAGTTTTCAATGCTAAACCTTTTAAGCACTTTCTGGATGTATGTACCCTGGGTAAGACTTATCATTCTTCTAGATCTATCTCTATAGATCTTCATACCGAGAATGTAGGATGCTTCTCCCAAGTCCTTCATGGTGAAGTTCTTTGATAGCCATACTTTGACTGATTGTAGCATCGGTATATCATTTCCTATAAGAAGTATATCATCTACATACAATACAAGAAATGTTACCGCGCTCCCACTAACCTTCTTGTAGACACATGGTTCATCTATGTTTTTGATAAAACCAAACTCTTTGATTATCTCATCAAAATGGATGTTCCATCTACGAGAAGCTTGCCTTAAACCATATATGGTTCGCAGCAGCTTACACACTAGGTGTTCATTTCCCTTGGAAAGAAAACCCTCTGGCTGTGTCATATACACTTCCTCCTCAAGTTCCCCATTGAGAAAGGCCGTTTTCACATCCATTTACCAGATCTCATAGTCGTAGTAAGCAGCAATCGCAAGCAAAATCTGAATTGATTTTAACAGGGCTACAGGCGAAAAAGTTTCATCAAAGTCAATCCCTTACCTTTATTTGAATCCTTTTTCCACGAGCCTGGCCTTATAGGTCTCCACCTGGCCATCTGCTCCAATCTTTCTTTTGTATACCCACTTGCACCCATTAGGCTTAACACCTTCAGGCGCCTCAACCAGAGTCCATACTTGGTTGGCATACATAAATTTCATTTCGGATTTCATGGCACTATACCATTTCTCTGAGTCAACACTACTCATAGCCTCATTATAGGTCACAGGGTCGTCATCATCAATGATTGACAACTCATTGTCATTCTCAATGATAAGGCCATAATACCTCTCAGGTTGGCTAGACACTCTCCCTGTCCTACGAATGGGCTGTTCCACAGAAGGTTGTTCAGTCTGAACAGGTGTTTCCACTTGATCCGTAGTAGTTTGTGCTTCTTGAACTTTATCAAGTTCAATTTTGCTCCCACTGTTTCCTTCAAGGATAAACTCCTTTTCCAAGAAGGTAGCATGTCTGGAGACAAACACCCGATGATCGGTGTAAAAGTAATACCCCAAAGTCTCTTTAGGATATCCCACAAAATTACATTTTATGGATCGAGATTCCAGCTTATCTGGATCAACTTTCTTGACATAAGCTAGACATCCCCAAATCTTAACGTGTTTAAGACTCGGTTTCCTTTCTTTCCATATCTCATATGGTGTTTGAGGAACAGATTTGGAAGGCACCTTATTCAGTAAATATGCCGAGGTTTCCAATGCATAACCCCATAGGAATACTGGAAGATTGGCATAGCTCATCATGAACCGAACCATATCTAACAAAGTTCGATTTCTCCTTTCAGATACCGCATTTAACTGTGGAGTATATGGAGGAGTCCACTGGGAGACTATACCATTTTCTTTGAGATAATCTAGAAACTCTCCATTCAAGTATTCACCACCTCGATCTGATCGAAGAGTTATAATACTGTGTTTGGTTTGTTTCTCCACTTCATGTTTATATTCTTTGAACTTTTCAAAGGCTTCAGACTTGTGTTTCATCAAATACACATATCCGAATCTAGATCTATCATCTATGAAAGTAATGAAGTACAAAAATCCACCCATGGCTTGCGTAGACATTGGTCCACATACATCTGTGTGTACCAATCCTAACAAATTTGCAGCCCTCTCTCCATGTCCACTAAATGGAGATTTGGTCATTTTACCCAATAGACAAGACTCACATGTAGGATATGATTCAAAATCAAAGGGGTCAAGTAACCCTTCCTTATGCAATGTCCGCAGTCTATTTTCACTAATATGACCTAGCCTACAGTGCCATAAATAGGTTAGATTTTCATCATCTATTTTTCTTTTATTAGTTTGTTCAATCTGAAGTAAATCATGCTCTATGTCACATACATACAGACCATTATTTAAAATGCCACGTCCAAAAAGAACATTATCTCTAAGGATAGAACATTCATTATTCTTAATAATAAATGAAAAACCATCCACATCCAACATAGGAATAGAAATAATATTCCTCACAATAGAGGGAACATAATAATAATTATTCAAAATAATAGTCTTTCCCGTGGGCATATGTAAACTAAATGATCCTACAGATATGGTCGCAACCCTTGCTCCATTGCCCATACGTATAATCACCTCATCTTTTTCAAGAGTCCTACTTCCCTTTAGTCCTTGCAACGAATTGCAAATATGAGAACAACAGGCGGTATCTAATACCCAATTAGAAATTTGACCTAGTGACATATTAACTTCGATCATGAACATGCCTGAATCAGAAGAGGTAGTCTCACTACCCTTCTTCTTCAATTCTGCAAGGTAAACCTTGCAGTTCCTCTTCCAGTGCTCCAACTTGTTATAGTGAAAACAAATAGCTAAATTAGGACCAGTCAACTTGTGAGCATCTAGTATACTCCGGAGTGATAGTGCAGAAGACATAACGAATATAGTAAATTTGTAAATGATAAACACATAACAACACTTAGCAAATATTCAATTTCATTTCAAAACACTATATGAATCGGGTCTTTATTTATAAGTGTCTCCCACTAGTTTATCTAATTTTTTCAACCCCCTAAGTGAAAATTAAGCATTCATAATGCTAGTGGGAATATGGATCCTACATTCCATCACACAACCTCGGCTGTGGCACGAAACGTCATGTGATGTTCAATAGGCAGACAACTCTTATCAATTACATCTTATGTTATTCCCTAATATAAGTTTAGCCTCTTGAATAATTGAATCACGGCCGTGGCATGATAAACTCAATATTCTAAGTGAAGTCTAACCCAACATTTCATACAATTGAATCAGTCTCCAAAGGCCCACGGCTGTAGCACGTACCGACCTTTAGATTCTAATTCAATGTACACATCTATATGTAATAGACAAGTATTTCTTATTTCAAAATCAAAGCCCTCGGCTGTAGCACGAAACGACAATGATTTAAAATAAGAACCACTTTCTACCATGTTGGAAGACTATGACCGACACAAGCCCGTTGTTTCATTGGCCAATTACTACTTGATATTATTTAATTTTAGAGGGATTATATTACGTTACAATCATAATCATATTATAAAGAGACTCTTCCTTTTAAATTAAATATTTCAAATCAATAATCGATAATCAGATGATTCCCAGATCGGGTGGAGCATTGTCAAGAGGCGTCACTTAATAACCCTTTCTTACAGATAGAAATCTGTTGTTGACAGAATCATCCTTTCTCTCAATATTGAAAATTCATATTCAATTACGTGTTTCATAAACACAAGAATCTCATGATCGTATTCATAATATTTATTGTTAAGGCAATAAACAATTCCTATTCTAGATTTTCTAGAGCACGCCTTATATGGATTTAAGTTCACCTAAATCTATCATCGCATGGTAAACATAGGCATATATCTCATATATAAAATTAAATAAACAAGTAAATGTAAAGTGCAATAAAGTAAATGTGTTTGGTTATGGCCCCATCCTATGTGATCTTTATCAAGCTCATGATAAAGATCAAGGTCAATCTAATATGGTGATGAAAATAAATACAACTACTTATTACGTAAGTCTTCTTCTTTGTTTAGACTTCTTGTATGCCTCGTCTTCTTCTTTGTATCACCTCCATTGGATAGCCTTCTTGAGTCTTCAATTACATTACATGATTGAAAGTAAAACTAATATAATGAACTTACAAGAATAACTGTTACATTCGAGATTTATGATTACAAAGATTGACGACATGCAGGTCGCATTTAAAACCAAAACCAAAACCATTACACTAAGGTCAAAAGGCCATAACCATCCATCATGCTCATACAACACATAAAAGCATGTTAAAACACATAATCTGATCTTAACATACATATTATCCATGATCTAATCATAAAAAGAAAATATGACAAAAATCAGAATCAAATCAGAAAAACAAGAATCACTGTTTACGGGCAGTAAACGACGTCAAACGCCTTACAGACAAGTCGTTGATAGCTATAGCTATCAGTTTTGTTCACACGCTCGTTTACCTATGGAATTGGGTATTCGTTTGCGTAAATCGGACACCAGACCCAGATTTCAGTAAATCTGCAGCAGCCAATTCAGAATCCGTATCTAATATGATTCTCATAATTAGAACAAATATAAATCATGTATATATCAGTATATATACAGATTACATAATCATCTTATGATTATACAACTCACATGAATATCATATATTCAAAACCATACATATATAAGCATATTATATCAACATCAAATCATGGCGAATCACGTACATGCTCATATATCGAAAACAGTTAAACACATAAACGAATTAAAAACTTTTCGCAAGTAGCTCTGATGCCATTGAAGGGTTTTTAGCACATAAATGCAGCGAAAACGTAAATTTAAATCTAAAAAAAAAATGAAACTCTCCGCAGGATCCATGCGAAAAATAATATTTAATTCGTAGTTCAGTATGTTTACCTTAAGAAGCTTTACGTTAATGGAAAGATGGAGGTCTTTAATGGCGATCCAAAAACGATGAACGGAGATCCTTAGCAGCTGCTCCTCAAGTGTGAAGCACTCCACCGGTATCCACCAAGAAAATGATGTAATGAAGGAGGAGGAGATGGAGAGAATTAGGGTTTTGTAAATCTTTTTGGTTGAGGCAAAAATAGGGTCTATAATAGTATATTTATAGGCAAAATTTTCAGCTAAAAATTTTCCCATAAAATATTATTATTATTAACCCTTTATTATTCTCACTAATAATTAAAATACCTTTTAATTATTAATCCTTTTTCTAAACTTTTTAGAAATAATTCTCTCACTTGATTTAATTTCTAAAAATTAAATTCTTAATTAATAATATTAAGAACCTTTTCTTAATTAATTTATAATCAATTAAATCTCATCTAATCAATTATTAAATTTGTCAATTAATTATTTATTTCATAAATAAATAATTATCAGCCATTAGTAATTAATTCCTCCACCATTAAATCATTCTCTTTTATGGTGTGACCCTGTAGGTTCAATATTAAGCCGGTAGTAGAAATAAATAATAATAAAACTATTTTATCATTATTTATATAAATTCTCTAATTCATTCAATATGATTAATTAATTAATCATATTTATTCTACATCGTGAGGGATACTTCTCAGCATATCGCGACTATCCGAATAATACGAATTCACTGCTTAGAATACTAAGAACCAATTAAGTGAGTAGTTACCGTACAATCAATTCCTTCGACCCTGCAATGTCACGATTAAATACAAGGCATGGAACTTGTGTTAAGCCTATCTTATTTAATCACTTGCTTTCCCATTCACTATGTTTAGTTCTATTTAATGTAAATTAGAAACTCCTTTCTAATTTCATTCACTCTGGCCAGAGATTCCCGAACTAGCATAAGTGGATCAGCATTGAACATTCTCTTCCTTCACTGGAAGGGGTAGATCCTTTATTGATCATACACTATCTTCGTGTACAAATTCCCATACCCAGTAGAGCCCTTATAATTGTCCCTTGAGACTAAGAACTAAACCAAAGCATAGTTCAGTGTACACAAGATGACTATGATGACCTCAAGTATAATGATACTTGAACAACTATCACTATGTGAACAACTGCTGACACGTGAGTGAACTCCATCAGTTGTTCAGCTGTGTGAGTTATGTTCAGTGAACTTATTCTATAATAAGCACCTACATACTAGCTATAGTGTCACCACACAAATGTCTATGAGAACAGACATCCTTCATAATGAAGCAAACACAGTATGTACCGATCTTTGCGGATTATTAATTACCAGTTAGTAATCCTATGAACAGGAACTATTTAAGTTTAGAGTTATCATCTTTTAGGTCTCATTATTATGATCTCATCACAATCCATAAAAAGCCTTACTCTAAACTGTGGTATATCTTATTTAAACATTGAATAGATAGAGACCGCAATAAAAACAAAACAAGTTTTTTATTAATATCAATGAAATCAAAATAGATTACATAAAAGTTATTCCTAAATCCTCATACATGATTGGACTTAGGACATATCTCTTTCAAGTATCAGCTCCAGTACTAGCTTTGCTAGATGAGACGGGAAACTTTGTGATTTATAGCGACGCTTCTTTGAAAGGTTTAGGTTGTGTACTAATGCAACACGACAAAGTCATCGCCTATGCATCCAGTCAACTAAAGCCTCATGAACAGAAGTATCCAGTCCATGATCTTGAGTTGGAAGCTATGGTATTTGCTTTGAAATTGTGGAGACATTACTTGTATGGAGAAAAGTGCGATATTTATACGGATGATAAGAGCTTGAAATACATATTCACGCAGAAGGACATGAACATGAGACAGAGAAGGTGGTTGGAATTAATCAGGGACTATGACTGTTCAATTAACTATCACCCAGGTAAAGCCAATGTGGTGGCTGATGCCTTGAGCAGAAAAGAGAAGCTGAATATGGTTCAGATTGCGGATGAGCTAGCACGAGACTTAGAAAAGATGGAGATTGAAGTTTGAGTACCAAGAGGAAGTAAGGAGCAACTGTGCGAGATTACCTTCCAACCAACATTGATGGATAAGATTAAAAGATATCAAGAGGGAGTTATGGAACAAGAATTGGATAATCTGATAGGAGAAGATCTATGCACCCAAAAGGATAGCCAAGGTATGTTTAAATTCTCTTCCAGAATTTGGATTCCCAATGTGACAGAACTGAAGAATGAAGTGTTACATGAAGCGCCTAATTCTCGATTTTCTATCCACCCTGGTAGCACTAAGATGTACCAAGATTCGAAGAAAAACTTCTGGTGGCCAGGAATGAAAAAGGATATCGCAAATTGGGTTAGCAAATGTCACGTGTGCCAAACAGTAAAAATGAACATCAATGGCCAAGTGGATTATTACAACCTTTGGAGATTCCCCAGTGGAAGTGGGAAGAGATTGCAATGGATTTTGTAGTGGGATTGCCAAAGAAGAGAGCTAATCACGACGCTATTTGGATAATCATTGATAGATTGACAAAGTCGGTACATTTCCTCCAATCAACGAAAGGTATTCTTTGGAAAAGCTAGTTAAGTTATATTTGGATGAGATAGTGACCAAGCATGGAGTTCCTGTATCCATTATATCAGATCGAGACCCAAGATTTAATTCAAGGTTTTGGACCAAGTTCAAAGAATGTCTAGGAACCAAGCTGAATATGAGTACCGCCTATCATACTCAGACAGACGGTCAATGTGAGAGAACAATCCAGACCATAGAAGATATGTTAAGAGTTTGTGCTTTAGATTTTAAGGGAAATTGGGACGAACACTTACCTTTGATTTAGTTATCATGCCAGTATTTGAATGCCGCCTTACGAAGTTTTGTATGGACGCAAGTGTAGATCACCATTGTATTGGGATGAAGTAGGAGAAAAGAAAGTATTAGGTCCCGAACTGGTTCAGCAGACTAAAGATGCAGTGGTATTGATTTGGAAAAGGTTAGAAGCAACCCATGATAGACAGAGAAAAAATGCAGATTTGCATCGAAAAGATATGAATTTCAAAGTAGGTTTATTGGCATTGCTAAAAGTATCACCTTGGAAAGGATTTGTGCGATTTGGTCAGAAAGGTAAACTCAACCCAAGGTATATAGGACCATTTGAGGTTTTAAAGATAATAGGGAATGTCACTTACGAGATAGCGTTATCGCCGCAATTGCAGTATATCCATAATGTGTTCTACGTATCCATATTGAAGCCATACATTCCTGACTCGAATCAAGTTATAGAGTATGAATCAATTAAGCTTCAGCCAAATTTGTCCTATGTGGAACAACCAATCCAGATTTTAGAGCGTAAAGAGCGAGTCCTTTGAAATAAGTCAATTCTCACAGTGAAAGTACTATGGTGAAATTCTCGAGTAGAAGAGTCTACTTGGGAGTTAGAGTCAGACATGCTTGATAAATATCCTCATTTGTTCAGTTAAGTCATATTCTAGGGACAAAATCTTTTTAAGGGGGGAAGGATATAACGACTCGTATATTTTGTATTATTTTAAAAAGTGTAATTATTGAATAATTAATTAAATAAAACATGTGTATAAATTTTGACATCTGTGTGTTGTCTCTTATTATTTATGTATGATTTATTGGTGTATAGGATTGAATTGTGTAATTAATTATTGAGTTGTATTATTTTGTTTCACTTTTAAAAGTGATTTTATTATAGTTTTATTTACATAAATATTTGGATTGTCTCTAAAATTGTTTTTATAATTTTATAATTTCAATAAATATTTTTAGGAATTTATAAAATTGAGAGATTAATATTTCGTTGATTATTTATTTTTAAATGATTTTTTGATTGCATTTATTTGTAAAATCCGTATTTAATTCCAGAATTCTTCAAAAATCACGAAACTCATATTTTATGAAGTTTATAATATTTCGAGAATTTTAAAATTATTTTGGAAATTTTTAGAATTAATTTCACACGCGCGTTGATTCGTTTAATTGTTAAAAGAGAGTATAAATTGTGTTTCAGAAATGGCTTTAAAATTACGAAATTTACGTTTTATTAATTTCGGGATATTTTTTAAATTTTAAAACATGTTTGGTATTTTTTCAGTTTATTTTTTTACCGCGGTTATGTTCGATAAATCGCCTAATTCGAGGTAAATTTTGGGTTCCCGGATATGTCGGGGATACGTGTCAAAATCTTATAAAAGAAATTGACACGTATTCATTTAATTCGATACTTGTCAACAGCAGGGGAGCCCACAAATAAACACACCCGAACATCACACGCAGTCTCTCTCTCTTTTCTCTCACACTTTATATCTATGTTCTCTCTCTGTTCTCTCTTATTTTCTCTTCTTTCTCGCTGGTTTCTTGCTCCTGTTCCGTCGCCGTTGTCGTGTTCTTCCGGTGGCTTGGTCTCGGTTCTGGTTCCGACTTCTTGGTATATATATACAATAGTGTATATATGTGTGTGTGCAATTGTGTGTGCTATGTGTGTGTTGGTGTGTGCGGCGGTGGCCGTGTTTGTGGCTGTCTTGTGGCCGTGTTTTTGTTGTGCTTCTTGTTGCTCCGTTAGGCTATTGTCTTTGGGCCTATTAATTTAGGCCTTGTTGTTATTGGGCCTCTAACAGTGAGGCTGGTTGTGGGCTGATTATTTTAATTCTGATTTAATTCTTTTCATTGCAGGAATTACTTGAATAAATATTCGTGATATTATAATTCGTGCGGGAGAAAAATTGTTTTGTAATCGGTGAATTTTTTTTGTTGGAACTCGAGTAATTGGGTGCCCCGAAAATTTTGCCGCCGTCCGCGATGAATTTTTTCGAGCGGACGGTGATGAATTGATTCTGAGTCCTAAATTTACAAATAAATAAAATAACTCGTAAAACTATATTTCGAAACGAAAATGATTTGTTGTTTTGAAAGTCGTGTGGGGATTTGTGTTATGGATTGTGATTGTTGTGATTTTGGACGTCGATGATGTTTCGACGGGTAGGCTTATAAATAGAGGAGTCGTTGTCAAATTTTTTCTAAAAATTTATTTTAAATACGAGAAACATACTTTATAATATGAAACATTCTTGTTAGGAATATGTTGTGAACTTGATGATAAATCATATAAAACACCTTAGTAGATTTAATTTAGTGAATTTTGTAGCATTCGACGGATGGTCAAATATAGTCCCGAAGGATGATTCAATATAGTCCCGACGGATGATGATTTGATATCCATCGAGTGAGTAGTTTATGTAACAATAAGTATTGTAGCACATTTCTGCAAACAACTTTGTGTAGATTCTGTAGTAGCATATGAGTCAAGTTGACTACTAGTAGATATGCAGAATAGGTTGACTAATTGTAAATATGAGATGTCTTGTAATTCTGTATAAATGAAATGGAGTCAAGTGTCAAATAGCTACCCGACGGATGATCAACAAAGCTACCCGACGGATGATCAACAAAGCTACCCGACGGAGTTTTCGGAAGAGTTTCGGGTTGTAAAAACGTAAAAAACGATTGAAGTCGGTTGGTTCCCGATTATACAAAATAGTTTATAAATACTCGGAAAAATAATTTATTAAATCCATAAATTATTTATTAAATCATAAATCAACATAAAAATTAATAGAGAAATATGACAATTATCTATATTTTATTTTGGACATACAAAAATTAAATTACTCAAATTATATCATATTTACATATCCAAACAGAGATACCACTTCACTGATAATTCACCAAAATTCATATAATAATCACATAATATTTATTTATTAATAAAAATAATTACACGTCATATTCCGGATATAACAAAAGGCATGCAAGAAAGAAGGCTGAGAGGGAAGCAAATGAGATAAAGTATGCTAAAGAAATTGAGATGTTTGAGAAAAGGTCAAATGAGCTTAAAGCACAAGGGTTGAGTAGAATTTCTCTAATGTTGTGTTTCTAAATGTTAAGACTCATATATTATCAAGGTTCAGAATAAAATATCTTGACAGTTACTCACTAAATGAATGGATCAAACTAGTGGAAGCTCTAAGAGGATCTAGAATAATTGAAGAACTTGAGTGCCTTGTCAAACTCAAGGATTGAATTAGAAAATAACTAGGATATGAGAATTTAGATGATTTTGTAAATTTATTCTGAATGTAATGACAAGAATGTATAAAACCTGTACTTTGTCGATCTGTCAGTTTTTTTTAAATTTTAGCTTGGGGTTAGTCTTGTTATCAGGTATGAATTTGTGACAAGTAATCTTCTCACAAATTAAGGGAGATTGTTGTGCAAGACATGCATGTACATAACAAGACTAAGTCACTCTGTCAACCCTAAAAATCAGTTGTATGATAATCTTATTATATTTTGTATTTGTATTTCTTGAGTCCATAAAAGTGTTAAGAGGATTAGACTGGAGGATTTTTCTAGAAACATCCATGAAGCTGAGAAATAAACTCTGGAAAAAGATCAATCATGATCATGCCTCAAAGAGAAGTATCGAAGATTGAAATTGAATAATGTTAATTTTGGAAAAATTTTCTAAGTCACATATCGACAAGTCACAGATCAAGAAGTATAGAGATGTATGTCGAGAAGTCAAAAATGACTTGTAGAGAAGTCCAAAGAGATATCGATATGTCAATCTGCTTGTAGAGTATTGAAGATATCGACAAGTCAAAATGTCCATGTAGAGAACTGGAGATGTCGACAAGTCAAAATCTACTTGTAGAGAACTGAAGATATCGACAAGTCAAAAGCCTATATAGAGAACTGGAGAGATCGACAAGTTAATCTACTTGCTGAGAACTGGAGATCTCGACAAGTAATAGTACTTACAGAGAAGTAGAGATATCGATATGTTATTCTACGTATCGATATGTGACTTCTTTATATAGTAAAATAGATCTTGACAACATCCTCAAAATTCAGAATACAGACATCTTGAAGATCCAAGATTATCAGTCAAAAATAATTTTATCACTGAATTATAAAGTGTACAAATGCCGCATAAAGAATGCAAGTTCAAGGGCCAAAATGAACTGGACAAAGGAGGGTCACAAACCTGTTAGATTATATGAAGATTTATTGCACTTAAAGTGAAAATAGATAAATGACTTTAGAATATGTGCTAGTCCATTTTAGTGTAATCTTTGTAAGATGTGCATGTTGTTCAATAAAACATGTTACGGGTATAAAACATGTTACGGGTCCTTTGTTTAGTTGTAACAAAACAGATCTAGAAATCTTGTATTCTCTCAATAGAAGTAGCCGAGTTCTTATCATTCAAGAACACAAATTTGTAGTACAACAAAATTGATTTAATATAAATTAAGTGATTTTTGATAAATTACTTATGTCTTTACATTCAATCATTTATCACTACAAATTAATTTCTAGTTGTTAAGTTCCAAAAGCCAAAAACACTATCTGATAATCAAGAAAATCAAGAAAACACATTCACCCCCTCTGCGTTGCACATCATACCTAAAAGAAGATCTCGATAACATCTTCTATTATAGAATGCATCTATGCAGAAGATTCAAAATTATCTGTCAACAAACTGTTTTATCATTAAAATGGAAATTCTTCAAATGCATCTTGAAGAGTGAAAGATCAAGAGCCAAGATGTACTGGACAAAGAAGTGTAGCAGACCTAGAATGTATGCAGATTTGCAGCACTTAAAATGGAGAAAAGATAAAAGGACTTTAGAAAATATGTTAGTCTTTTTTAGTGCAATTTCTGTAAACTGTGCATGTGATCTATAAAACATGTCATGAGTTCTTAATTCCACTGTAACCAAACAGTTTAGATTTTTTTGTATTCTCTCAAGAAGGTGAAACTAAGTTCTAAAATATCAAGAACTTAGATTTTTAGCACAACCTATTTGATTTTTAATATAAAGATCAAGTGAGTTTTGATAATTTTTTCTCTATCTTTTTACAGTCAATTAATTATCACTACAAAGTATTTCGTCTATGAAGTTTAAGTTAGCCAAACACATAACTTGATTTCTTGAAAACACTAAAAAAGTTTTCAAGTAAGAAAAATCAAGAAACACACATTCACCCCCCCCTCTATGTGCATTTCATACCTAACAAGTGGTATCAGAGCAAATCTAAAAGCAAACATATTAGATCTTGGAAGCATAAGTGCATAAAAGCTTAGCAATATCAAGATCCATGTCTTTGATAAAGAAAACTACACTCCGTGGAAGAAGAAGATGATGTTGTTCATCAAGATGGCTCATTCACTGTACCTTGAGATTTTAAAGAATGGACCCTTCTTTCCCATGGAGCGTGTACCTGAAACAACACAAGATAATGTTGTTATTCCTAGTCATTATGCTCCAAAAGATTCATCTACATACACTGAGCTAGAGAAAGAAAAGGTCTCACTTAACAGTGACTTGCAACTCATTTTGATTGAGTCTCTTAAAAATGTTATATACAACAACATTATCAACTGTGAGTCAGTCAAGAAAAACTGGGAAAAGATATAGATCTTGTGTGAAGGTACTGAGGAAGTGAGGTCAAACCAAAGAAGATTTCTGATCTCACAATATGAAGGTTTTATCGCTAAACCAAAAGAAGGCATTACTAAAGTGTTTGAGAGGTTCAACAAACTGATAAATGAGTTATAGTTGCATGACAAGTTCTATGATGCTGAGGAGGTCCACCTGAAGTTCTTGCTCACTCTTCCTGACAATTTTGAACAAAAAATTCCTGCAATAAGAGAAAGAAGAGATATAGGAAAAATGACTTTGGAGGTTTTATATGGAGTTCTAAAAACCTGTAAAGTTGAGATGATGCAGAGAAATCATTAAAGATAAATCAAGGAAATGTGGTTTTGTCAAGTGCCGTGATAGCAAATGACTAGAAAATGATTGAAAATGAAACTGAATCCAAATTCAAGTTATACAGCCTATTGAGCAAAAGTGCTAGGAACCTCAAAAACAAGTCATTCCGGAATAAGAAGAGGATGAATACTACAATCTTGATGAGTTGGATGAAATGATCAGTCTATAGCCTACCTAGCAAGAAAATTCTCAAACATAAGAGTCAAGAAACCCCGGTACTTCAAGGGTAAAAGTCAATCCTCCTACAATAATAACTGAAAAGGAAAATCTCAGACAAACACAACTGAAAAAGGTGGCTACGTGTCAGGATCTATGGACATATCTAAGGTTAGTTGTTATAACTGTGATGAGCTTGGTCACTTTTCCACATAATGCAGGAAGCTAAAAAAGGTGAAAAAAGACAAGGCATACTTTGAGCTTGAAGCTAAGTATGAGGCTCTTCTGAAAAAGCAACAAGAAAACGTTTATATTGCTGAGGAAAAAAGTTGGGATGATACAAATGAAGAAGTTGACAATGAAGAATATGGAAATTATGCTCTTATGGGATTAGAGGAAGGAGAGTCATCTGTATCAAAGTTTGAGGAGAAGAAGAATAAAGTTATATGGGTCATTGATAGTGGTTGTTCTAGCTACATGAGGGGTGATGGAGCCCTGCTATCATAGTTTGAAAAGATGGTTGACCCTTTGGTTACCTTCAGAGACAACAACAAGGGATTCACAATGTGATATGATAATTGAATTTATGAAAATATTATCATCCAACATGTAGCACTGGTTGGAGGACTTGAAGTTAATATTCTAAATGTCAGTCAATTCAAAGATAAAGGTTTCAAAGTAAAATTTAATAGAATATTGTTCAATTACAAATAGAAAGACTGGTGAAATTTCTTCCAAGGGAGTAAGGAAAGGAATCTTTTTTGTGACAGACATGAACTCAGCAAGCAAGGACAAGGTGTGTTATTTCTACACCAAAGCATCAAGTGAACAATGTAGAGTTTGACAAAAAAAGCACTCTCACTTAAATTTCAAGGCAATCAATACTCTTGTGGAAAGAGAATTAGTGAGAAACATTCCAGCATTGGAGTTTGTCCAATATGAAATTTGTGATGCTTGTCAGAAAGAAAAGATGAAAAGATCAAGTCACAAAAGTAAAAATGTGAACTCTATCAATGCTTCCTCTACAACTTATCCACATGAATTTGTTTGGTCCTGTGAATGTCATGTCCATTTATAAGAAGAGATATGTACTAGTAATGGTGGATGACTACTCAAGATGCACTTGGGTGCAATCTATGGATTCCAAGGATGAAACTCTACACATTATCATTGAACACAGAAAGAAGATTGAGAAAAGGGATGAAGCTCACAATTATGTGAAAAGATTAAAAAGTAATAACGGAACTGAATTTAGAAATTTCATACTGAATGATTTCTGTAAAGACAAGGGTATTACTCAAGAGTTTTCAGCTCCAAGAACACCTCTACAAAATGGTATGGTTGAAAGAACAAAACTCTATTCGAAGCTGCAAGAACAATGTTACAGGATGCAAAGTTGCCACCAAACTTTTGGGAATAAGCTGTTAATACAATATGTTATACTCAGAACATATACTTGGTAAATAAAAGTATTAAAAAGTCACCTTACTCAATCATGTCTAAGAAGAAGCCTACAGTTAAACATCGTCATGTATTTGGAATCAAATGCTTTGCATTAAAAGACAACTCAGAATATGTTGGCAAATTTAATTCTAAGGTATTTGAAGCTATTTTTCTTGGTTACTCATTAGAAAGGACTGCTTACAGGATCTATATGATAGAGCAAAAAAAATTATGGAAAGCACATATGTGACTTTTGATGATGACAAGTATCCTGGTTCGGACTACATTGATGAAAGTCAAATCGAAGTTTTGAATTTTAAAAATCTCAACCTCGATAATTATTTTGAAGATGCTAGAAAGAATGAAGACAATGGAGAAGAGAAAGCTGGTGATTCAATAATTTCTATAAATGAAATTTCATTTCAAGAAAGAAATCACCTGAATTTGACAGCACAACTCAGGGGGAGAAAGAGGTGATAGTTCCGTAAGTCATGCCAATAATGAAGAAAATGAGGACACTTCTAGTCATCAAAATTAACACACTAGAAAATAGGATATGAGTCACACTAGAGACACTATTATTGGTGATCCCAGTGCTGGTGTGAGAATTAGAAGTTCTACTGTAAATGAAGGTCTACATGCCTGCAGTCTATCTCAAATTGAGCCTAAAAAACTGAAGAAGCTCTACTTGATCCTGATTGAATAACTGCTATACAGAATGAGCTAAATCAGTTTGAAAGGTACAAAGTATGGGAGATAGTTCCTGCACCAAAAAATAGAAGCATTATTGGTAAAAGTTGGTGTAAGGAACAATATGGATGAAAATGGTGTTATTACTTGAAACAAGGCAAGGTTGGTTGTTAAAGGCTACTCATAAGAAGAAGGAATTGATTATGATGAAAATTTTGCTCCAGTTGTAAGACTTGAAGCAATTAAAATCTTCATTGTATTTGCTGCACACTCAAATTTCAAAATGTATCAGATGGATGTGAAAAGTGCATTCCTCAATGGTGAAATTAGAAGAAGAATTCTGTGTGCAACAACCTTCTGGATTTGAAGATCCAGAATTTCCTAACTTTGTCTACAAACTCCTAAAGGCTCTCTATTGTTTGAAGCATGCACCAAGCGCATGGTATGCCACTTTTTCAGTATTCTTGATCAACAATATATTCGTTAGAGGGACAATTGATAAAACTCTCATTTACCAGCAACATTGTGATGATAAAATTCTAGTTTAAATTAGTATGGATGATATCATCTTTGGTTCTACTAATGAGAAGCTCTGTCAAAGATTCTCAAGACTCATGTAAAGTGAATATGAAAATGAGCATGATGGGCGAATTAAGCTATTTCCTTGGCTTTCAAGTAAGTCAAAGAAAGGATGGAATTTTCATCAGTCAAACTAAGTATGTCAAAGATCTTTTGAAGAAATTTGGAATGGTGGATAGCTCACCTGCATCAACTCCTATGTCTACAGCTACCAAGTTGGATGAATATAAGAAAGGAAAAAGTGTAGATATTTCAATTTATAGGGGAATGATTGGATCTCTACTTTATTTGGCTGCAAGTAGACCAAACATCATGTTTGCTACATATCTATGTGCAAGATTTCAAGCTCATGAGAATCACACTTAATGGATGTCAACAGGATTTTTACATATTTGAATGGTGCTCCAAACTTGGGATTGTGGTATCCTAAGGGAACTGGTTTTGAAGCTGTTGGTTACACAAATGCAGATTTTGCCGGATGCAGGGTTGACATAAAGAGCACTAGTGGAAGCTGTCAATTTCTTGGTCAAAGACTTGTATCCTGGTATAGTAAGAAACCAACTAATGGATTATGGACTAGTGTTACAAAAGATTTTTATCATGTGTGACAATACTAGTGTAATATCTATTATTGATAATCCTGTTAATCATTCTAGAACAAAGCTCATTTATGTAAGGTACCATTTCATTAGAGAATATTCTACTAATGGTAGCATTGAGCTTATTTGTATATAAGTGCAATAGAGAAATCAATTTGGGCCTATAGAGAAGTCACTTTACTTATATATAAGTCACTTTATTTGTAGAGAAGTCACTTCACTTGTAGACAAGTCAGTTTGGCATATAGAGAAGTAGAGATATCGACAACTCAAAACACATGCAGAGAGGTGGAGATAGCGACAAGTCATTTATACATGTAGAGAAGTGGAGATATCCACAAGTAAAAGCACATGTAGAGAAGTGGAGATATCGACAAGCCATTCTACATCACGATATAGAAATCTTTATACACTTTGAAGATCTCGATAACAACTTCAACTACAGAATGCATCTATCCTTAAGATTCAAAATTATCTGTTAACAAGCCGTTTTATCATTAAAATGGAAAGTCTACAAATGCAGCTTGAAGAGTGCAAGATCAAGGGCCAAGATGTACTGGACAAAGGAGTGTAGCAGACCTAAAAGATTGTATGCAGATTTACAGCACTTAAAATAAAAATAGACAAAAGGAATTTAGAAAATATGTTAGTCTATTTTAGTGAAATTTCTTTAAACTGTGCATGTTGATATATAAAACATGTCACGGGTCCTTAGTTCCAGTGTAACCAAACAGTCTAGATTTTCTGGTATTCTCTCAAGAAGTTAAAGCTAAGTTCTAAAATATCAAGAACTTAGATTTGTAACACAACCTATTTGATTTTTATTATAAAGATCAAGTGAGTTTTGATAATTATTTCTGTGTCTTTTTACAGTCAATTAATTATCACCATAAAGCATTTAGTCTGTGAAGTTCAACTAAGCCAAACACATAACTTGATTTCTTGAAAACACTCAAAAAGTTTTAAATTAAGAAAAATCAAGAAACACACATTCACCCCCCTTTGTGTGCATTTTATATGTAATAATATGGTTAACAAAGATTCGAGGTATACGGTCGGAATTAAGATCTGTGATGGTAGTTTTTCGGCGTAAAAGTTGTTAGAGTATGATGATGTTAAAGAATTGGGGCCTGAGATCGCAAGGGTGTTTGGTGATGTCATATAGTGCTCTTATTTCCAACAATCTACAATGTGCCTACGTACCTCTATTCATAGAGGATCAAGTCATACATAGTTTTTGGAGAAAAATACACCGATTTGGACTTTGTTTCTCACTCTGAGGCCCAACAGGAGTTGTCGAACCAACTTTCCATTGTAACTCGAATATCTATTTACCTTAGAAATGCCCATCGATGCGGCCCAGTCATAAAGGTCCAAGGCTCGATAAGAACTTCAGAACTTCACGGATAAGGAAACTCCCCGGCCGGTGAATATCCTCTCAGCTACCTTTATCTTTGCCTATCATAATCGTTAGTATATCCATGACTTACCGAAAATCCTAAAGCGCATTATCTCCCCCCGATGGGGATAACCAGTGAAACTACAGGATGCATAATCCCAAGTGTAAAAGTGCAAGATAACCTCAAAAGTCTCCCAACGAGGATAACCAATCGAATGCGGAGGCAGGGCTCCCAAAACACACACTAAGTTTTAACGACCTACACATACGAAGACAATTTTGCAAGATTATCGAGCGATGCCTTCAAAAATTCTCCAGGAAAATGAGCTCCCGGAAGCCCCTTCATAACCCTTAGGGGCGCCCTGGGAGGTTCAAGGCCCTACGAAGGCTCTTCTTGACCCCTAAAGCGCGCCCTAAGGGGTTCAAGGCTCTCCGGAGGTTCCTCTCCATCGCTTATTTGATTAATTTTTCTTTGATTAGTTGTGAAAATAACCTTCCTCGCAATCTTCTTGTTGTTACCAATTTTCCTTCACAAAACCTCCACCCCTTGCGGGCAAAGGCCTCGGGGCACGCCCTAGGGGTCCGAAGACATATTCCCCAGATCCCGGGTCACTTCTTATTTTTCAATTACTGCCTTTATTCTCTCCAATTTGTGAAACATCTTCTTCCACAGCGTTCTTATCAATGTTAATATTTCATAATAAATGTCCATCGTCATAAACCCTCGTTGTCAATGACCGTCGTAAACCTTCATCATAGCGACCGTCAAAAACCTTCATAATTACAATCGTTGTAAACTTTCATCTCCGACCATCATAAACCTTCATTGTTGTAACCGTCGTAAATTTTTGTTCTTGCGATAGTTGTAAACCTTCATATTTTCGACTGTCATAAACTTTCATTGTTGCGACTGTCGTAAACCTTCATCATTACGACCATTGCAAATCTTTCTTATTGTGTCGTAACCTTCATCGTTAGAACATTGAATATCTTCTTCATTGCAACCGTCATGAACGTTCGTCACAAACACTCATCCCAAATTTTCATCACAACTTTTCATCATAAATGACCGTCACAGACATCGTCATAAACAGCCGCCCGTCGCGGCTAGCACCACTTAGGGCGCGCCTATGGCTCTAGAGACATATTCTTCAGAACTCGGTTTACTCCTTTTTCAGCGATTGTCCGACCCATTTCCTTCGATAACTCGATGAAATATTCATGTCAATTTTATGGCATAACACACATTATTAGTTCTAAACTTATTCAACAATTTGCAAATGAAATAATAAGAGTAACCATGCTAAAAATTTGGGTTAATATTTTATCAAGGTAACCATGCTAGAAAACTATGATATAAGTTGGTCTAGTACCTAAAACCCTTCATTTCAATATAGATGTTGGCTTAAGATGACGGCTCAATGTTCCACCATTTGAACATAAATGTTGGCTTAAAATGAAAGTTCAATGTCGTTGCATAGGCTAAGGTGGAGTTTCCAAAAGCTGAACTTTTACCTTATGCATTTTATAGGTAACAAAATGTTATATCATGAAATTAAACCCAAATATGTCCTTTAGAAGAAGCATTAGAAGCATGGAGACATTCGTGTTAGATTTCAACATCAAAAAATATCTTAATTTCTTGATTCATGTTATGAACATTTTCAAATATTGGAAAAAGGTATCCAGTTGGATAAGAAAATAGTTACAAGTATTTTACAATTACCCAGTTAGAGATTAAATTGTATATATGTGTTTATTTACAAAACTAAGTTAATATTTAATGTTACTCACTAATATTTAGAAAATTTTGGACAAACTTTTATCATTGTACATTATTAATTTTGCAATTTATTACCGAATGATACCTAATACACCTCAATAACAAGGATAATATGTGATAAAAATGTACAAGTTGCAAAAACTTTCCATATTCAACACTATACAATTAACCCCATATCAATGATATAGCTACGTGTTAGTTTTTATTTGAATTAGTAAACTCGTATAGTTATACAATCACACTCTCACATAAAATGGTATAGCTATATTAAAAATTATAAATCACCTCAAGTTGTTATAACAAAAAAGAAAAGATTCCACAGAGTTATCATACATAAATTTGTGATTAACTATCTTACTCATTGAAGGATATATTTCTAGTCATATGGGAATTTCCTGAATATGTCTTATAACAAACCTATCATTAAGTGGTACTTTGTATTACTTAGTCTTCTCTCTAATATTTGTAGTTAATGAAATAGCTTAGTGTATTTAATTTCTAGTTGTAATTATGACAATGTAATAAGTATTGAGTAAGATTGAAGCTGAATGTATATCTGAAAAATGCTAGTTTGGATAACTCAACATAGAACATGGACTTGCATATAATCTATGTTCCACTAGAATCAGTGCATATTGAAGATTAAGTATATACACATATGGTTATGGAAATTGCAGGGAAGAAGTTATCAACAAAAGTCCTTTTGAAGTTCATTACATGTTCAAGCAACAAAGTAATAAAGTTAAAGATATTCGAAGCAGTTCTTGGGGTTAGTGTGAAGATATTAAAGATTCTTACTGAAGTTGATTGTATATGGTGGGAGACTTAACAATGATTTATAAAGTTTATAGTACGAAGGCCTGAGAGCGGAAATAGTCATCTGTGAACCAGCCAACTGCACTTGGTGTCAGTGATGCGTGAAAGGAAACTAAGTACTATCATTCGAAGAACTGTTAAGTAATGATTCACATCGAAGCAGAATGCTTAGTGATTTATAGAAAGAATCAGATACTTTAAGAATTGAAGAAATACAATTTAAAGGATATCAAGAATCTAGAGTAAGGCTCAAGGAATAGGAGTCATAAAAACTAGTTTAAGTAGAAGTCCAAGAGGCGATCTAGAAACAAATAGAAGTTTCTCGTCGCCTCCTACACTCTCATATGTCTCCTTCTAGCATGTGAAAGCCTTCAAAATTGGTTAAGGCAAATTCATGGATGTCGTCTCTTAGAAGTACATTCCGTCGCCTCTTAGCCTGCAAGGTCTGCTTGCAGTTCAAAATGAATGGATATTAGAAGGTATTCTAACAATACGAGAATTATTAATGATGCCAACCAAGGAGTTGGGGTATATACACTATCTTTTTGAAGGTTGAGAATCAGACTTTAAAATGATGGCCTAATATGATTTTAGCTACAATCAAAAGGAGATTTCAGGATAAAGAAAGCAAGTATGATGGTAGCTACACACCAATATACTTAAATTACATGGCCGGGGGGTTGAAATGAAGAAAAATGATGCTGTCTTTGAAACAGTGTTCAGTTGAAGACAACTAACTCTGAGTCATGACAGTAGGAAGGTGAGTTACCTTATGCTTGATTATTTTCTCATTGAAAGAAGATCTATTGGAAATCTAAGAGTTCTATCTATATACTATTTGAGGAATCTAAAGAAGGAGGAGAATTGAAGAAGAAACTCATACAGATTCTCAGAAGGAATGGCTAACTTCATGAGCATGTACATATTATATTTCGAAGTCCAAGACTGATGCAAACATAAAAATCAATGTAAAATTCTATCAACTATTTGAGGAATCTAAAGAATGAAGAGAATTGAAGAAGAAACTCATATGGATTCTCAAAAGGAATGTGAATGAAGGAATGGCTAACTTTATGAGCATGTACAGATTATATTATGAAGTCCAGGACTGATGCTACCATAAAAATCAATGTAAAATTCTATACCTCTCCATGTATATTTTTTTGTTATGTTTTGGTAACATTGCGCATTAATTTATGTTTGATTTTAGAAAGCATAAATTCGGGGAGATTGTTGGAAATTCTACTTAAGTTGATCGTTAAGATTTTTCTGAAAGGCTGATCAGGATTTGGTGACGTCATCAGTATTTGATGGTATTCAGATTTTGCAGACCTGGTCAGGACTTGAAGATTATTTAGTCTCTACTGATTGACACAATCTCATGAATGTAGGAGAGATTGATATGCCGGTTCCTGACTTATAGGATCGTAGCTATAGAAACATGATCATATTTGATGTAACATATCTTGTATAATTGATCGGGAAGCTGTAGAACTATATAACTACAAAATAGTTTTATCACATTGATCTAACTATCTCTAGCATCATTATAACCTAACAGCTCTCAAGAAAATCAGGATTTCTTGATAGAGTTTGTTATAATTTTATACCAGAATTAATAAAGATGTTTCATGTTTGTTATATTTATCGATTATTCAATATAATTTTCTCAAATCCCCCTTATACAATTGTTTATTACTGGGCAACAAAGGTACATCTCTCTCCACACACTCTCAATTTTTTATCTGCTTGTATGAGATAAATAGTATTTCAGTAAAGGGTACCTTGATTATATGTCTGCAAACCACTTCTTTCAGCCCCCTCTTATTTCCTGTTTTGAGTGAACTGAGTCTTTTTAGTGAGACTGTAAGTACACATTTAGAGAAAAATAAAGAAATAGAGAGGTAGTCTCCTGAACTGGAAAAATGAGAGGTAGATTTAACAAATGAGTCTAGTACTTCTAATTATCAAAAATTTACTATTAAAAGTAATATATGTTAATCATTTCATGATGCACTATAAAAAAAGAGATTTAGGTGTTACTAATTCTCTTGTTGTATGTACTCATCAAGATCAATCACTTGTCAAATTAAAGGATCATTTAAAGTTCAAGGGTGTAGTAGAAGGGCCTATTCCTGATGATGATCTTGACAGACCTCATGCTTCTATTTTTGGATCCTTATTTGTCATTCAAGAAGAACTGGAGATTTTCAGACAACATGAATGGAATTATTCCTGAAGATTGGCAAGTGAGAACATTTCATATTAGTCTACTCATATCTATGCCGATCAAGCTCATCAGGCTATCTAAAATCCTGATTTAAAGACTATTTTGAAAGCCACCTCCATCTTTGTCAAAAGTTTAAGCCCTCTAATAAAAAAGGTGCAGAAGTCAAATAATGATCTTAAGACTTCTCTTGATATGCTCAGAGATTCTGTTACAAAAAACCTTCGACAAACTAGTTGTTTAATAGGATTACCACAATTGAGAGGAATCCTAGTTTCTTAAATGATAGAATAACTGCACTTTGAGGCCAATCGAATCTTAATGAATGGAAAGTTGGATGATATTCTCTCTTTGCTGCAGCCTGACGATGCCAAAGGGGGAGAAAGTAAGTTCAACATTATATGCCCTTGAAATAGTATCAAAAAGGGATGATGAAAATATCGGTGATGATGGGAGCAATGCTCAAGGAACCTTTGATGCTGTTTTGGTGAACACACGAACTGGAATGAAGTCTCAAACTTACACCAAACAATCAACTCTTATTTCTCCTGATGGCTCAAGGACTGTTACAATTGAGACTATGACTCAATATCAGATCCGAATGGAAATGAAAATCTTATCTATAATTCCTGAAGATGATGAGATAATTATTGATAATCCTGAATATGCACCAAAGTTCTATCAGACTTTCATAACTCACAAAGGAAAGGTGGTCACTTTGTATCACAAAGAAAAGATAGTTGAAGAGTTGTATGACAAGAATGCATTTACTCACATGTCTAAAGAATTTCCTGATATGACTAAAAAAGAAATCTTAAAGCAGTAAGAGGAAATTATGAGATAGTTTAAGTTATCAACTGCAACTCATGCTAGAGGAAGCATGAAGAGATAGAGTACCATAAAGAGGAAAAGGTGGAGGAGGAAGATGACGGACTCATGCTAGTAAGTAAGCTATTGTTCCTTCACAGAGAAGAACAAAGTCCAGTGGAATCGGGAATAAAGAAATAGTTGAACCACCTCAACCACAAGCTGCTAAAATTTTAATTGCACATGACTATCTGATTGTTAAACCAATTGAGAGTTTAAGTGTAGTTCAAGGAGAAGAATCAATGATGTTGATGGTGGGGAACCTATTGTGCGTAAAAGGAAGCAAAGGAATTCAACTGACAGGAATCAAGCTACTCCAACTCCTGATCAAGTTGTTACTCCAAATCCTGATTCATATAATGTTACAAATCTTGATCCTGACACATTAGCGCCAATTGTTGATGCTAATACTAATGAAGATAAATAATATCTTGAATCTGGTGGGTGATGGTACTATCTATGATTGTGGAATAATGCACACGCGGATGAGGAGGAAAGATTTTTTGTTAAACATGGAGGAGTAAGGTAAAGACAAGAATAAACAAGATTGTTGGAAGAGCTGATGCTTACTATGATGCTATGGTTGAATTATCAAATAACAACATTTGGTTGGATCCTACAAAGAAATATTTTGATGTGCCAAAGAGCTATGTCACAGTGAAGAAAAGTCATTATAAATTTATACGTGAGGCGAGGCGGACAAAAATTCTGAAAATCAGTGAGTTGAGCTATTTGTACGATGATTACAGAAAAGATGGGGTGCATGTTAGGTCCCAATTGAGAAAAAAAAACAAGACCGAACATAATTGAGATGTACGAGGTGGACTATTACTTTGGTCAGTTCGCTTATTTAAAAAAAAGGGAAATAGAGGAGTCCTCGCGTGTGCGCAAACAAAGTGGACAAGGCGAAACAGAAATTTACAAGGAGGGATCGCTATATTATTTTTAGTAAAAGGATAAATTACCAGCATACGTGGATCTATGGATGATCAATTTATGTAGAGCATGCGTGAGGATTGTTTAAAAATAAAAGAACTAAGAGCATCTCCAAGGCCATTCTTTAAAATAATTGGCTATAATATTATATAATAATAATTTAGTAAATTATAGAGAACCAAAAATGTGTTTTGTTCCAGTGGTATTCTCTATAATTGTTAGGGTTATACCCACTTTTGGCATGAGTCTTAAACAGGCCCAACAAGTTTTCACACTAGGCCTACATCTCTTAAGGGGCCCAATTATCAATAATAAATTACCAAGGCATTAGGCTTTATAACTAGGGGTCACCTCTCATCGCTATGCTAAAGATACATGAGCCCTATTAGGGATCACAACGCTAGGACACGGTACATGACCCTAACATCATAAGGGATTATAATGAATCTATGAATGAAGATTCGTGGCCTCATCTCATCTAGGGGTCACACTTCATACTCAAGCGAGCCTACCCATACCCAGGGGTCATATCGCATGACAACAAATAAGAGGCCTCATCTCAATTCGGGGTCACATCTAATCACTATCTCTATGAGATGCTAGGAGTGAAGATATATGGACCCCATGACTAAGGGCATCTCACCAAGGACGTTTGAGCCCATTCTAGGGGTCACATGGCGAGGACATCACCAATGACGCTACCCCTCTTGGGGTCACTAGTGAGCCCTAAGAGGCGCTACTACTGCACTAATAATCCCGCTTTAGAGGCCATATGTTATCATTATAATATATTCAAAGACCAATTACTATTTGAAAACTTGGATGCTAACTCTTTTGGGGTCACCTCACATTATTGAAGACTAACGAGCCTCACCTCTCAAGGGGCGCTTCATTGTCATATTTAATTCATATCTACATAAAGGCCCATACCCAAGCTCTTTATAGGGTTGCATGAGTAAGAATACTATGTGTGGCCAGGTTATTAAAAATCACACGTACAACCACCATGAGACTGCAACGAATACTAAGGCCCCCAGGGGTTGCATGTGGGGTCCATAGGTATCATCAATCATAAGGCCATAACACATGCCAAGGCCCCAGGGGTCGTATGTGAGGTCTAAAGGTGCCCTCGTGCCTCTTCACGTGAGGACTATACCATTGCCAAAGCCCCAATGATCGATGTGAAGTCTAAAGGTGCGATCATGCCTCCTTACGAGATGACTATACCATACCAAGGCCCCCAGGAGTCGCGCTTGAGGTACATAGGTGCCCTCTTTCCTTCTCACGAGAGGACTATGCCCCATTCCATGATTGTCTCGCGGCCTTATAAGCTCGAACCATGGTCAACATGGGTCTCTCACGAATGGTCTTCACGATCATTGGGCCTGGACCTCAGTGAACTGGACAAAATCCTAGCCCGTCTAGAGGTAACTTGTCCTCCAATAACTATGTGTGGCTTGAACCCCTATAAATTTAGGCCTCTTGTATAAGATGATCACTAATTTTGCTCCAAGGGAGAATACACATATTCTCTCAAGCCACTCTACGAATTATCAAGCAAGACTAATCACAACATCCATCAAAATTCATCTCATGTTCTACATGTTCTTCATGGAAACAACTTCAAATATCAATATTTCGCTCCTTGATCACAACAACCTTGAAAAATACAGTTAGACCAAATTCTCCATATAACAGTTAGCTATGACATAATAATAATTTACAAAAACATTAGAGAAAGGGATAACTTTGAAATTTAAATTAAATTTAAAGGTATAAGCCTAGGTGGACAATTTTGAATAATGAAGATGGCTAGCAAATATGGTGAACACGGATAGAAAATTGTAAAATTTTAGCTAATGCATTACTTGCATTAAAGTGTTTATTCTTGTTTTTATTTTGTAAGTATAAATTATCACATCATTTATCATTTATACATAAAGGTTGAGAAGGATTTTAGATGCATCAAGGCACACAGTACATACATGAGGATATATACATCAAGGAAAAGAATCACGTCTCTTTATATTACCAGGTGTAGTGGCATGCCCCCATTTCAACGTGGAAATCCTCATCTCATATTTTAAAGAGGATTGAAAATACAAATGGAAGAACATGCTCTCATGTTAGCAGGACATGAGATATAATTACAACAAATTCTGACTACATAACCTCATTAGGGCACTTAATACAGTCTATGTTGGACTATATTGCCGACTTTGAAGGACCTCTTCGAGTTTAGCATTACTTACATATTTTTGAAATTATATCACATTGAAAAAATCTTTATTACAAGATAAGAACTGAAAATATGAGAGCCTAGCCCTAAAAAGAGTCGATGCGGTATCAACTTATTTCATATTCTCTTTTGGACATGAAGACCAATGACCAGACTCTAAGCGGTGGCATGTGAGGCATTTAGGTGTTCTCGTGACTCACCAACGAGATATCTTCGCCTAATACATGATAACCTATTACAGCCTAACTGAGCTTGGGCTTCAGACAAATAAGACTTTTTACGGATGTTCCCACGATAAAAAAACCTCGGTCTTTATAACGACTCGTATATTTTGTATTATTTTAAAAATTATAATTATTGAATAATTAACTAAATAAAATATGTGTATTAGTTTTGAAAGCGGTGTATTGTCTCTTATTATTTATGTGTGATTTATTGGTGTATATGATTAAATTGTGTAATTAATTATGGAGTTGTATTATTTTATTTCGCTTTTAAAAGTGATTTTATTACGGTTTTATTGACATATATTTTTGGATTGTCTCTAAATTATTTTTATGATTTTATAATTTCAATAAATATTTTTAGGAATTTAAAAAATTGAGAGATCAATATTTTATTGATTATCTATTTTTAAATTATTTTCAGATTGCATTTATTTGTAAAATCCGTATTTAATTCTATAATTCTTCAAAAATTATGAAACTCAAATTTTATGAAGTTTATAATATTTCGAGAATTTTAAAATTATTTTGAATTTTTTTTGGATTAATTTCACTCGTGCGTTGATTCGTTTAATTGTTAAAAGCGGGTATAAATTACGTTTCAGAAATTGCTTTAAAAATATGAAATTTACGTTTTATTAATTTCGGGATATTTATTAAATTTTAAAACTTGTTTGGTAATTTTTCAGTTTATTTTGTTACCGCAGGTTCTGTCCGATAAATTGCCTAATTCGAGGTAAATTTTGGGTTCCCGGATATGTCGGGGATAAGTGTCAAAATCTTATAAAAGAAATTGACACATATCCATTTAATTCGATACGTGTCAACAACAGGGCAACCCACAAACACACACACCTGAACATCACACGCAGTCTCTCTCTCTCTCTCTCTTTTCTCTCACGCTCTATCTGTTCTCTCTTATTTTCTCTTCTTTCTCGTCGGTTTCTTGCTCCTGTTCCGTCACCGTTGCCGTGTTCTTCCAGTGGCTTGGTCTCGGATCTGGTTCCGACTTCTTGGTATATATATATATATATATATATATACAATAGTGTATATATGTGTGTGTGCAATTGTGTGTGCTGTATGTGTGTTGATGTGTGTGGTGTGTGCGGCGGTGGCCGTGTTTGTGGCCGTGTTGTGGTTGTGCTTCCTATTACTCCGTTGGGCTATTGTCTTTGGGCCTATTAATTTTGGCCTTGTTGTTATTGGACCTCTAACAATGAGGCTGTTTGTGGGCTGCTTATTTTAATTCTGATTTAATTCTTTTCATTGGAGGAATTACTTGAATAAATATTCGTGATATTATAATTCATGCGGGAGAAAAATTGTTTTTTAATCGGTGAAATTTTTGTGTTGGAACTCGAGTAATCGGGTGCCCCAAAAATTTTGCCGTCGTCCACGATGATTTTTTACGAGCGGACGGTGGACGGTGATGAATTGATTCTGAGTCCTAAATTTAAAAATAAATAAAATAACTCGTAAAACTATATTTCAAAACAAAAATGATTTGTTATTTTGAAATTCATGTTGGGATTTGTGTTATGGATTGTGATTGTTGTGATTTTGGACGTCGATGATGTTTCGACGGGTAGGCTTTTAAATAGAGGAGTCGCTGTCAAAATTTTTCTAAAAATATATTTTAAATACGATAAACGTACTTTATAATACGAAACATTCTACCCTTATATGAATACGGATTACGTGATTATATGTATAATCATTATACGAGTCGGGTTATCAAATTAGGGTTTTAGGATTCGAGGATATCAAGCATATCGATATAACTAATTAGGGTATTCTGTTACTGTAAATCCCAGTCAAGTTTCGTAAGGACCAAAGTCAGCGTTAAAGCTACCTAGGGTTTTTGTAAAGCGTTGCAAGGCGAGTACCCCTGACCATTCTTTTATGGTTCAATACGTATGAATAGACTGTTGTTTTATTCTCATAAAGGAACAGAAATGTTTTAAGTTACGTATCCCCTATAGTTATAAATAACGGTTTTAAGCTTATTTTGGGGAAAAGTAACTTCAAAAGGTACCTATCCCGAATGAAACGATCCGTGAACCTGATTTTACGTGTGTTGTTAAAATGAAAGATTGGGATAGGTACAAGTGTTTTGAAAATTGGATAAAACGATCAGATATGGGATACATAGGGGCTAGAGTTGCCTAGTGAGGTGGTGTAAGAGGCTAACTCGGTTAGGCGCATTACATAACCGATTAGTCCAGCAGGTCAGAGACTTAACTAGTCTCTGAGTTCCAAAACAGGTTTACGGGATGGCAGTTGGAGCCGTCTGGTGTTGATATCCTAATCAACTGTCTGCACATATCCGTTACATATCTGATTTGGCTTTGAGATTCCCGTAAGGGAATAAATGATTGATACAGTTGGAAATAAATGGAAATAGCATGCTAAAATTGGACTCTGGTACTTACACAACACACAACTACGTATATTTTATTAGGAGCATGCTAGTCAGTGATATCCAGTTTCTTTATTTAGTATCACTCAAAATGATTTACAGATTGCAGATTTCATGTTGATTTAATGTTCTGTTCCCATAACTGTTTACTTTACTGTTTTTATCATGATATTCATATGTTGGTACTGCTGAGCAATTTTATGCTCATCCTTGAAACCTGTTATATATATATATATCGCAGATGCCTAGAAGACCAGTCAGACCTTGGCAGAACCGTGTCTCAGCCCCTTCAGGACCCGGCTCCTCAGAGGTAGTTAGTATCAGACCATGTGCGGTTTGATGAGTTGCTGAATAAGTTTAGTATGTCAGACTTTTTGAATAAATGGTTTATAATAATGTGTAACTTGAATCATACTTGCACCTTGATCAGATCTTGGTTTGGGGTCGTGTTAGTATAATATTAATAATAATCTTGTAGTTTATATAGTGGTTTGTTGTGTTTAGTGACGTCAACTCCTGACCCCGGGGTTGAGGCCATCACAGTTGGTATCAGAGCTACAGGTTCAAGTCCCTGATTCAGGTTAGGGATTGAGTCAAAAAGGTATAGAAACTGTGTCTTAAGGTGCGAGTCAGCTACTCAAGTAGAGGAGCAAACTTAGAGTCAGTCGAGGGTTCCGACGGTGTTACCCTCGCATCTATTGATGTTTTGATAGAACTGCCTTAACCTTGTCGTGTCTTTCCTGTATGTTTATCTTGTTGGCAGTGGCCCATAGTAATTTCCTGTTCTCCATCCCGGGAGAACATATTAGACTCAGATAGTTTCGAATCAGAGAGGACCTTAGATGTTGTAGCTAAAGAGACTCATTTGCCTCCCTCACCAGTGCCCCCATTTGTGCTGGGAGATATCCCTGGACCTATTGCCTATCCTCGTTTAGTACGGAGATCAGTATCTGCTGTTAGGGACTTTCCACCAGGTTGTGGTCCCAGTTCTTCTTCCACGAGACCTCCGGTTCCTCCATCTGCTCCTACAGGTGCTTCCTCCCCGATTCCTTATCATGTTCACCGAGCGGTGAATAGATCTTTCATTAGAGAGCAGAGCCCGGAGCTGGCCGCGTATCTTGACCGGGTACCAGTTGGACCTTTTCAGGGCATCCTTGTCCCTTCACCTGATGTTCAGGCCCGAGTGAGGTCTTTGACTCAGATTGATATTGAGAGAGCTAGGTCTATTGACCCTTTTATTAGCTCAGAGTTCAGGGCCATTCAGTACCAGGACTTGGTTAACTCGCTGGTGTTCGAGTTAGGATCTATTGGTGGCAGCGGTAGTGGCAGTGGTTAGAGTAGAGGGGCATCAGTGATAGACAGAGCTCAGAGTTGGTTTTGAGGAGTTCTGTAGTTGTTTTCTATATATATGTACATTATGTTATTGTAGTTTGTAGTAGGCGGAGGCTGCTATGTTAGCCAATTTTATTGTGTACTCGGATGGTTTTTTGTTGAATTTCAGTTGTATTAGTTGGATTTATGTTGGTTGTTATATAGTAGCTACTCTATTATGTTGTTCAGTTTTCATATATACTTGTGTGTTGTTATTATTGTTGTTACTATTATTATTGCTTCTGTTGCAGGTATTTCTAGAATATGATCATTCACTCAGGATGGATCCAATTAACTGAGGATGAGGATATTATCTTAGTGGGAACACTCTCCTATTATATATGTATAAACTGTTGGAGCAATCCATTTTCTTATATATGACTGCTATGTTTCAGGAGAATGCCACTAAAGAAGAATTCTCAACCCAACAGTGGATCTGCTGGGGATCCCTCCATATGAGTGAATCGATAGATTTGTTGCATCAGCAGTCTACACAGTTGGCCCAACAACAACAACAATTCCAGCAGCAGCAACAATAACAACAACATCAGCTCATACAGCAACAACAACAGCAAATCCAACAGCAGCTACTGCAGATCCAACAGCAGCACCAGATGAGGGGGATGACCCAAGCTGTTAGTTTTAAATCTTTCCAGGCTGTGAAACCCCCAGAATTTAAAGCTGACGTGGATCCTGTTGCTGCTAGGATCTGGTTGAAGGAAATAGAGAAGGCTTTTGCACTCACCAAGGTGAGTGAGGATTTAAAGACAGATTATGATAGTTATTTTTTGAAAAATGATTCAAACTATTGATGGGAGTCTACCCGAGTGTTAGAAGGAGAAGGTCCGATTCAATGGACCCGATTTACAGAACTGTTCTGGGAAAAATATTTTCCGAATTGTCTCCAAAGTCAGATGGAGATGGAGTTTTTAAAATTGAAACAAGAAGACAGAAGTGTCACAGAATATGAATCCAAGTTCACGGAGTTGGCTCGTATAGCCCCAGAGTATGTGTGTTCGGCAGCTCAGAGAGCAAAGCGGTTTCAACAAGGATTGAAGCCAGATATTAGGAGTGGAGTTGTAGCCTTACAACTCAAGACGTATACTTCGGTAGTTCAGGCCGCCTTAGTAATTGAAAGTGACCAGAGGTTGGCTGCTAAGGAGAAATGTGAGAAAAAAAGAAAGTTTGAAGGTGGACCTGCAAGGTCAAAATAAGAAGGAGTAAGACAAAAGTTTCAGCGCCGGTTTGGAAAGAATAAAGATAGGAAGTTCAGGAGATAAAATTTCCCGCAAGCTAGGCTCAGTACTACCTCAGTTAGTTCTACTCTGACAAAGTTCAACAAGCCAGTGATCGACTGCTAGACATGCAGAAAGAAGCACAGTGGTTAGTGCAAAGAGAACATCAACTGTTTTAAGTGTGGCCAGAAGGGTCATTATTCCATCGAGTGCAAATCTGAAAACCAAGGGGTAACCTGTTTCAGCTGTAACAAAGTGGGGCATATTCCTAGGAATTGTAGATCAGTTATCCAGGGCAGTGTAGGAAGAAGTGTGTCCCAAGGACCAGCAACAAGTACCGCTAGAGCTAGAACCTTTAAGATGACTAAGAAATCTCCGGCTCAGGATTCCGATGTCGTTGCATGTACGCTTTCTCTTAATTTTGTACCTGTTAACATTCTATTTGATTCGGGAGCATCCAAATCTTTTATATCCGTAAATTGTGTGAATAAAATGCAATTAATGTTGGAAGACTTAGATGAACCTTTGACCATAGAGGTGTCTAATAAGGATAAAGTTCCTGTAAGCCAATTTTGTCCTAAGTGCTCCAAAGAGATTTCAGGACATTCTTTTCCTGCCGACCTAATACCTTTTGAGTTATGAGAATTCGATATTATTTTAGGCATGGATTGGTTGTCTCTGTATAAGGCAAATATTGACTTCAAGAAAAAGAGAGTTGTTATGTATACCACAGATAATGTAAGGATAAGCTACCAAGGACTGAAGCAGGACAAGAAGTTTCTCTAAGTACTGCAAGCAAATAAATTATTGCGGCAAGGATGTGAAGCGTATTTAGTTCATATGGTGGATACTAAGAAAGAGACCCCTACCTTGGATGAGATCCCCATAGTAAGAGAATATCCCAACGTCTTTCCAGAAGAATTTCCAGGATTACCACCTGATCAAGAAATAGAGTTCTCCATTAATTTGAAACCAGGAGCCGAACCAATTTCCAAAGCTCCATATCGAATGGCTCCAGTTGAAATGAAGGAATTGGCCAAGCAACTTCAAGAGCTGTTGGATAAAGGAGTCATCCGACCAAGTGTTTCTCCGTGGGGTGCTCCAGTGTTATTCTTAAAGAAGAAGGATGGAAGTATGAGGTTATGCATTGACTATAGAGAGCTGAACAAGTTAATGATAAAGAATAAGTTTCCTTTGCCGAGGATTGACGATATATTTGATCAGCTTCAGGGAGCATGCTATTTTTTAAAGATTGACTTAAAATCTGGCTACCACCAACTGAAGATAAAACCTGAAGATATACCCAAGACTGCATTCAGAACAAGGTATGGCCATTATGAGTTCTTAGTGATGTCATTTGGATTGACCAATGCACCTGCGGCTTTTATGGATTTAATGAACCGGGTGTATAAGGAGTACTTGGATAAATTTGTTATTGTATTTATTTATGACATTCTCATCTATTCAAAGACTCCAGAAGATCACGCAATACATCTAAGGCTTTCCCTTCAAAGGTTAAGAGAAAAACAACTATATGCGAAGTTTTCCAAGTGTGAGTTTTGGTTTACAAAGGTACAGTTTCTTGGACATGTGGTAAGCAAGGAAGGTATCAAGGTAGACCCTGTAAAGATCGAAGCAGTATCTAAGTGGGAGCAACCAAAGACTCCGACGAAAGTGAGAAGTTTTCTTGGGCTAGAAGGATATTACCGAGGATTTGTAAAGGATTTCTCCAAGATTGCATCTCCATTAACCAAGTTAACCAGGAAGAACGAGAAATTAATTTGGATAGAGAAATGTGAAGAAAGCTTCCAGGAACTGAAGAAGAGATTAGAATCAGCTCCAGTACTAGCTTTGCCAGATGAGACGGGAAACTTTGTGATTTATAATGACGCTTCTTTGAAAGGTTTAGGTTGTGTACTAATGCAACACGACAAAGTCATCGCCTATGCATCCAGACAACTAAAGCCTCATGAACAGAAGTATCCAGTCCATGATCTTGAGTTGGCAGCTATGGTATTTGCTTTGAAATTGTGGAGACATTGCTTGTATGGAGAAAAGTGTGATATTTATACGGATCATAAGAGCTTGAAATACATATTCACTCAGAAGGACATGAACATGAGACAGAGAAGGTGGTTGGAATTAATTAGGGACTGGACTGTTCAATTAACTATCACCCAGGTAAAGCCAATGTGGTGGCTGATGCCTTGAGCAGAAAAGAGAAGCTGAATATGGTTCAGATTGCGGATGAGCTAGCACGAGACTTAGAAAAGATGGAGATTGAAGTTTGAGTACCAAGAGGAAGTAGGGAGCAACTGTACGAGATTACCTTCCAATCAACATTGATGGATAAGATTAAAAGATGTCAAGAGGGAGTTATGGAACAAGAATTGGATAATCTGACAAGAGAAGAACTATGCACCCAAAAAGATAACCAAGGTATGTTTAGATACTCTTTCAGAATTTGGATTCCCAATGTGATAGAACTGAAGAATGAAGTGTTACATGAAGCGCACAATTCTCGATTTTCTATCCACCCTGGTAGCACTAAGATGTACCAAGATTTGAAGAAAAACTTCTGGTGGCCAGGAATGAAGAAGGATATCGTAAATTTGGTTACTAAATATCACGTGTGCCAGACAGTAAAAGTGAACATCAATGGCCAAGTGGATTATTACAACCTTTGGAGATTCCCCAGTGGAAGTGGGAAGAGATTGCAATGGATTTTGTAGTGGGATTGCCAAAGAAGAGAGCTAATCACGACGCTATTTGGATAATCATTGATAGATTGACAAAGTCAGCACATTTCCTCCCGATCAATGAAAGGTATACTTTGGAAAAGCTAGTTAAGTTATATTTGGATGAGATAGTGTCCAAGCATGGAGTTCCTGTGTCCATTGTATCAGATCGAGACCCAAGATTTAATTCAAGGTTTTGGACCAAGTTTTATGAATGTCTAGGAACCAAGCTGAATATGAGTACCGCCTATCATACTCAGACAGACGGTCAATATGAGAGAATAATCCAGACCATTGAAGATATGTTAAGAGTTTGTGCTTTAGATTTTAAGGGAAATTGGGATGAACACTTACCTTTGATTGAGTTCTCGTACAACAATAGTTATCATGCCAGCATTTGAATGCTGCCTTACGAAGTTTTGTATGGACGCAAGTGTAGATCACCATTGTATTGGGATGAAGTAGGAGAAAAGAAAGTATTAGGTCCTGAACTGGTTTAGCAGACTAAAGATGCAATGGTATTGATTTGGTAAAGGTTAGAAGCAGCCCATGATAGATAGAGAAAGAATGCAAATTTGCATCGAAAATATATGAATTTCGAAGTAGTTTTATTGGCATTGCTAAAAGTATCACCTTGGAAAGGATTTGTGCGATTTGGTCAGAAAGGTAAACTCAGCCCAAGGTATATAGGACCATTTGAGGTTTTGAAGAAAGTAGGGAAGGTCACTTACGAGATAGTGTTGCTGCCGCAATTGCAGCATATCCATAATGTGTTCCACGTATCCATGTTGAAGCCATACATTCCAAACTCGAATCAAGTTATAAAGTATGAATCAATTGAGCTTCAGCCAGATTTGTCCTATGTGGAACAGCCAATTCAGATTTTAGATCATAAAGAGCGAGTCCTTAGAAATAAGTCAATTCCCACAATGAAAATACTATGGTGAAATTCTCGAGTAGAAGAGTCTACTTGAGAGTTAGAGTCAGACATACTTGATAAATATCCTCATTTGTTCAGTTAAGTCATATTCTAGGGACAAAATCTTTTTAAGGGGGAAGGATATAACGACTCGTATATTTTGTATTATTTTAAAAAGTGTAATTATTGAATAATTAATCTTGACATCTGTGTGTTGTCTCTTATTATTTATGTATGATTTATTGGTGTATAGGATTGAATTGTGTAATTAATTATTGAGTTGTATTGTTTTGTTTCGCTTTTAAAAGTGATTTTATTACAGTTTTATTTACATAAATATTTGGATTGTCTTTAAAATTGTTTTTATGAGGTTATAATTTTAATAAATATTTTTAGGAATTTATAAAATTGAGAGATCAATATTTAATTGATTATTTATTTTTAAATGATTTTTTGATTGCATTTATTTGTATAATACGTATAAAACTCACATTTTATGAAGTTTATAATATTTTGAGAATTTTAAAATTATTTTGGAAATTTTTGGGATTAATTTCACCCGCGCGTTGATTCGTTTAATTGTTAAAAGCGGGTATAAATTGTGTTTCAGAAATGGATTTAAAATTACGAAATTTACGTTTTATTAATTTCGGGATATTTATTAAATTTTAAACCTTGTTTGGTATTTTTTCAGTTTATTTTGTTACCGCGGTTCTGTTCGATAAATCGGCTAATTCGAGGTAAATTTTGGGTTCCCGGATATGTCGGGGATACGTGTCAAAATCTTATAAAAGAAATTGACACGTATCCATTTAATTCCATACGTGTCAACAACAGGGGAACCTACATACACACACACCCGAACATCACACGCAGTCTCTCTCTCTCTCTCTCTCTCTCTCTTTTCTCTCACGCTCTATCTATGTTCTCTCTCTGTTCTCTCTGTTCTCTCTTATTTTCTCTTTTTCTCGCTGGTTTCTGGCTCCTGTTCCGTCGCCGTTGCCGTGTTCTTCTGGTGGCTTGGTCTCGGTTCTGGTTCCGACTTCTTGGTATATATATACAATAGTGTATATATGTGTGTGTGCAATTGTGTGTGCTATGTGTGTGTTAGTGTGTGCGGCGGTGGCCGTGTTTGTGGCTGTGTTGTGGCCGTGTTTTTGTTGTGCTTCCTGTTGCTCTGTTGGGCTATTATCTTTGGGCCTATTAATTTGGGCCTCTAACAGTGAGGCTGTTTGTGGGCTGATTATTTTAATTCTGATTTAATTCTTTTCATTGTAGGAATTACTTGAATAAATATTCGTGATATTATAATTCGTGCGGGAGAAAAATTGTTTTATAATCGGTGAAATTTTTTGTTGGAACTCGACTAATCGGGTGCCCGAAAATTTTGCCGCCGTCCGCGATGAATTTTTTCGAGCGGACGGTGGACGGTGATGAATTGATTTCGAGTCCTAAATTTATAAATAAATAAAATAACTCGTAAAACTATATTTCGAAATGAAAATGATTTGTTGTTTTGAAAGTCGTGTTGGGATTTGTGTTATGGATTGTGATTGTTGTGATTTTGGACATCAATGATGTTTCGACGGGTAGGCTTATTAATAAAGGAGTCGCTGTCAAATTTTTTCTAAAAATTTATTTTAAATACGAGAAACATAATTTATAATATGAAACATTCTTGTTAGGAATATGTTGTGAACTTGATGATAAATCATACAAAACACCTTAGTAGATTTAACTTAGTGAATTTTGTAGCACTCGACGGATGATCAAATATAGTCCCGAAGGATGATTCAATATAGTCCCGACGGATGATGATTTGATATCCATCGAGTGAGTAGTTTATGTAACAATAAGTATTGTAGCACATTTCTGCAAACAACTTTGTGTAGATTCTGTAGTAGCATATGAGTCATGTTGACTACTAGTAGATATGCAGAATAGGTTGACTAATTGTAAATATGAGATGTCTTGTAATTCTGTATAAATGAAATGGAGTCAAGTGTCAAATAGCTACCCGGCGGATGATCAACAAAGCTACCCGACGGATGATCAACAAAGCTACCCGACGGATGATCAACAAAGCCACCCGACGGATAACAAGCATGTACCCGACGGATGATCAATTCAAATATCTGTTGATAGTGATAACACGGTCACATGCTTTGGGTGTTCGCAAAAGGAATGTGGCAGCCTGTTTAGCAGGAAATTGAGAACAAAGATGCATTACCATTTATATGCAAGTTATGAAGATTTTCAAAGATGCTGGAGTAGAGTAATGAAGCAGCATGAAGTTAGACTTGATAGGTTTTGTTTTATTATCCTGTCTTATTACCATGTAAACTTGGTAATATATATAAACCAAGTGTAGCTAGTAGAAAAAATAACTAAGCAAACACTTTTAGAAGAGAAATAGAAAAAGCTGTACTTGTCAAGAATTTCTCTGTAGTTTGTTTGTTCACTTGTAAAGCAGCTGTGAGCCAATTTGAGCTTCACAGAGTTCTCAAATCAATATATATATATATATATATATATATATATATATATATATATATCTGGTAGATACATTCAAGTCCACCAGAAAGTTTTAAAGACTTCTGTTTTTATTACTTTGTGTTTGATTTACTTAATTCTTTCATTCCGCAATTTGCAAATCAAAACACTTATATATATTGAGGTAGAATATTTTTATAAATCTCAAAAAGAAGCCATAATTACATTCAACCCCCCCTTCTGTAATTCTTGTTTTATTGTTAGGGAATAACAGTTCTACCCTTATTTCAAGAGCTTCGTTTTGAGTACTCGAGCTTTCCAAGCGGATTCCGATAACACCTCGAAAAGCTTGTTTGATTCTTGAAAGTTTATATGAATATATAGACTTTCTCTATAAAATTATATAATTACTGACTGCAAATGATTTTCTGTACAAAATAAAATACGGTAAGGGCTATTTATAATTACGGAATATTGGTACCCCGTTGGATCATACCGGATATTAAATATTACATTTATTTGAAAAAAACAATCCAAAACGGTACCGGTTTTGGGATAATTATCCAAATATGTACCTTTTATACTGGGGTCTTGGTCTCAGCGCTTTGGTTGCACGTACTACGAGATGTTAATTATAATAGTTTAATAAAAAGATCCCGCTTATCGAAAATACGGGTCTTATCGATTTACCGAAACAAATTTTATATCAAAAATATCGCGCCGGGACCCGCACGGGGAAAACCGTACACCGGATCGAAAAAGTCAAAAAAATGAAAATGCTAGGAATATTGCAATTAGGTAGGAAGGAGTTTTCGGAAGAATTTCGGGTTGTAAAAACGTAAAAACGGTGGAAGCCGGTTGGTTCCCGATTATACAAAATAGTTTATAAATACTCAAAAAAATAATTTATTAAATCCATAAATAATTTATAAAATCATAAATCAACATAAAAATTAATAGAGAAATATGACAATTATCTATATTTTATTTTGGACATACAAAAATTAAATTACTCAAATTATATCATATTTACATATCCAAACACAGATACCACTTCACTGATAATTCACCAAAATTCATATAATAATCACATAATATTTATTTATTAATAAAAATAATTACACATCATATTCCGGATATTACAAAAGGCATGCAAGAAAGAAGGCTGAGAGGGAAGTAAATGAGATAAAGTATGCTAAAGAAATTGAGATGTTTGAGAAAAGGTCAAATGAGCTTAAAGCACAAGGGTTGAGTAGAATTTCTCTAATGGTGTGTTTCTAAATGTTAAGACTCATATATTATCAAGGTTCAGAATAAAATATCTTGACAGTTACTCACTAAATGAATGGATCAAACTAGTAGAAGCTCTAAGAGGATCTGGAATAATTGAAGAACTTGAGTGCCTTGTAAAACTCAAGGATTTGATAACTAGGATATGAGAATTTAAATGATTTTGTAAATTCATTCTGAATGTAACGACAAGAATGTATAAAACCTGTACTTTGTCAATCTGTCAGTTTTTTTTAAATTTTAGCTTGGGGTTAGTCTTGTTATCAGGTATGAATTTGTGACAAGTAATCTTCTCACAAATTAGGGGAGATTGTTGTGCAAGACATGCATGTACATAACAAGACTAAGTCACTCTGTCAACCCTAAAAATCAGTTATATGATAATCTTATTGTATTTGTATTTGTATTTCTTGAGTCCATAAAAGTGTTAAGAGGATTAGACTGGAGGATTTTTCTAGAAACATCCATGAAGTCAAAATGTCCATTTAGAGAACTGGAGATGTCGACAAGTCAAAAATCTACTTAAAGAGAACTGAGGATATCGACATGTCAAAAGCCTATATAGAGAACTGGAGAGATCGACAAGTCAATCTACTTGCTGAGAACTAGAGATCTCGACAAGTAATAGTACTTACAGAGAAGTAGAGATATCGATAAGTCATTCAACATATCGATATGTGACTTCTTTATATAGTAAAATAGATCTTGACAACATCCTCAAAATTCAGAATACAGACATCTTGAAGATCCAAGATTATCAGTCAACAAACAATTTTATCACAGAATTATAAAGTGTACAAATGCCACATAAAGAATGCTAGTTCAAGGGCCAAAGTGAACTGGACAAAGGAGGGTCACAAACCTGTTAGATTATATGAAGATTTTCTACACTTAAAGTGAAAATAGATAAATGACTTTAGAATATGTGCTAGTCCATTTTAGTGTAATCTTTGTAAGATGTGCATGTTGTTCAGTAAAACATGTTACGGGTATAAAACATGTTACGGGTCCTTTGTTTAGTTGTAACAAAACAGATCTAGAAATCTTGTATTCTCTTAATAGAAGTAGCCGAGTTCTTATCATTCAAGAACACAAATTTATAGTACAACAAAATTGATTTAATATAAATTAAGTGATTTTTGATAAATTACGTATGTCTTTACATTCAGTCATTTATCACTATAAATTAATTTCTATTTGTTAGGTTCCAAAAGCCAAAAACACTATCTGATAATCAAGAAAATCAAGAAAACACATTCACCCCCCTCTGCGTTGCACATCATACCTAAAAGAAGATCTCGATAACATCTTCTGTTATAGAATGCATCTATGCAGAAGATTCAAAATTATCTGTCAATAAACTGTTTTATCATTAAAATGGAAATTCTACAAATGTATCTTGAAGATTGAAAGATCAAGAGCCAAGATATACTGGACAAAGAAGTGTAGCAGACCTGGAATGTATGCAGATTTGCAACACTTAAAATAGAAAAAAGATAAAAGGACTTTAGAAAATATGTTAGTCTTTTTTAGTGCAATTTCTGTAAAATGTACATGTGATCTATAAAATAGGTCATGAGTTCTTAATTCCACTATAACCAAACAGTTTAGATTTTTTTGTATTCTCTCAAGAAGGTGAAACTAAGTTCTAAAATATCAAGAACTTAGATTTTTAGCACAACCTATTTGATTTTTAATATAAAGATCAAGTGAGTTTTGATAATTTTTTCTCTATCTTTTTACAGTCAATTAATTATCACTACAAAGTATTTTGTCTATGAAGTTCAAGTTAGCCAAACACATAACTTGATTTCTTAAAAACACTAAAAAAGTTTTCAAGTAAGAAAAATCAAGAAACACACATTCACCCCCCCCCCTCTATGTGCATTTCATACCTAACAAGTGGTATCAGAGCAAATCTGAAAGCAAACATATTAGATCTTAAAAGCATGAGTGCATAAAAGCTTAGCAGTAGCAAGATCCCTGTCTTTGATAAAGGAAACTACACTCTGTGGAAGAAGAAGATGATGTTGTTCATCAAGATGGCTCATTCACTGTACCTTGAGATTTTAATGAATGGACCCTTCTTTCCCATGGAGCGTGTACCTGAAGCAACACAAGATAATGTTGTTATTCCTAGTCATTATGCTCCAAAAGATTCATCTACATACACTGAGCTAGAGAAAGAAAAGGTCTCACTTAACAGTGACTTGCAACTCATTTTGATTGAGTCTCTTAAAAATGTTATGTACAATAACATTATCAACTGTGAGTCAGTCAAGAAAAACTGGGAAAAGATATAGATCTTGTGTGAAGGTACTGAGGAAGTGAGGTCAAACCAAAGAAGATTTCTGATCTCACAATATGAAGGTTTTATGGCTAAACCAAAAGAAGGCATTACTAAAGTGTTTGAGAGGTTCAACAAACTGATAAATGACTTATAGTTGCATGACAAGTTCTATGATTCTGAGGAGGTCAACCTGAAGTTCTTGCTCACTCTTCCTGACCATTTTGAACAAAAAATTCCTGCAATAAGAGAAAGAAGAGATCTAGGAAAAATGACTTTGGAGGTTTTATATGGAGTTCTAAAAACATGTAAAGTTGAGATGATGCAGAGAAATCATTAAAGATAAATCAAGGAAATGTGGTTTTGTCAAGTTCCGTGATAGCAAATGACTAGAAAATGATTGAAAATGAAACTGAATCCAAATTCAAGTTATACAGCCTATTGATTAAAAGTGCTAGGAACCTCAAAAACAAGTCATTCCAGAATAAGAAGAGGATGAATACTACAATCTTGATGAGTTGGATAAAATGATCAGTCTATGGCCTACCTGGCAAGAAAATTCTCAAACATAAGATTCAAGAAACCCGGGTACTTCAAGGGTAAAAGTCAATCCACCTACAACAATAAATGAAAAGGAAAATCTCAGACAAACACAACTGAAAAACGTGGCTACGTGTCAGGATCTATGGACATATCTAAGGTTAGATGTTATAACTGTGATGAGCTTGGTCACTTTGCCACAGAATGCAGGATGCCAAAAAAGGTGAAAAAAGACAAGGCATACTTGGAGCTTGAAGCTAAGTATGAGGCTCTTCTGAAAAAGCAACAAGAAAACGCTTATATTGCTGAGGAAAAAGGTTGGGATGATACAAATGAAGAAGTTGACAATGAAGAATATGGAAATTATGCTCTTATGGGATTAGAGGAAGGAGAGTCATCTGTATCAAATTTTGAGGAGAAGAAGAATAAAGTTATGTGGGTCATTGATAGTGGTTGTTCTAGCTACATGAGGGGTGATAGAGCCCTGCTATCATAGTTTGGGGAGATGGTTGACCCTTTGGTTACCTTCGGAGACAACAACAAGGGATTCACAATGTGATATGATAATTTAATTTATGAAAATATTATCATCCAACATGTAGCACTAGTTGGAGGACTTGAAGTTAATATTTTAAATGTCAGTCAATTCAAAGATAAAGGTTTCAAAGTAAAATTTAATAGAATATTATTCAATTACAAATAGAAAGACTGGTGAAATTTCTTCCAAGGGAGTAAGGAAAGGAATCTTTTTTGTGACAGACATGAACTCAGCAAGCAAGGATAAGGTGTGTTGCTTCTACACCAAAGCATCAAGTGAACAATGTAGAGTTTGACAAAAAAAGCACTCTCACTTAAATTTCAAGGCAATCAATACTCTTGTGGAAAGAGAATTAGTGAGAAACATGCCAGCATTGGAGTTTGTCCAATATGAAATCTGTGATACTTGTCAGAAAGAAAAGATGAAAAGATCAAGTCACAAAAGTAAAAATATGAACTCTATCAATGCTTCCTCTACAACTTATCCACATGAATTTGTTTGGTCCTGTGAATGTCATGTCCATTTATAAGAAGAGATATGTACTAGTAATGGTGGATGACTACTCAAGATGCACTTGGGTGCAATCTATGGATTCCAAGGATGAAACTCCACACATTATCATTGAACACATAAAGAAGATTGAGAAAAGGGATGAAGCTCACAATTATGTGAAAAGATTAAAAAGTAATAATGGAACTGAATTTAGAAATTTTATACTGAATGATTTCTGTAAAGACAAGGGTATTACTCAAGAGTTCTCAGCTCCAAGAACACCTCAACAAAATGGTATGGTTGAAAGAACAAAACTCTAGTTGAAGCTGCAAGAACAATGTTGCAGGATGCAAAGTTGCCAACAAACTTTTGGGAATAAGCTGTTAATACAATATGTTTTACTCAGAACATATACTTGGTATACAAAAGTATTGAAAAGTCACCTTACTCAATCATGTCTAAGAAGAAGCCTACAGTTAAACATCGTCATGTATTTGGAATCAAATCTTTTGCATTAAAAGACAACTCAGAATATGTTGGCAAATTTGATTCTAAGGTATTTGAAGCTATTTTTCTTGTTTACTCATTAGAAAGGAATACTTACAGGATCTATATGATAGAGCAAAAAATATGGAAAGCACATATGTGACTTTTGATGATGACAAGTATCCTGGTTCGGACTGCATTAATGAAAGTGAAGTCGAAGCTTTGAATTTTAAAAATCTCAACCTTTATAATTATTTTGAAGATGCTGGAAAGAATGAAGACAATGGAAAAGAGAAAGCTGGTGATTCAATAATTTCTATAAATGAAAATTCATTTCAAGAAAGAAATCACCTGAATTTGACAGCACAACTCAGGGGGAGAAAGAGGTGATAGTTCTGTAAGTCATGCCAATAATGAAGAAAATGAGGACACTTCTAGTCATCACAATTAACACATTAGAAAATAGGATAGGAGTCACACTAGAGACACTATTATTGGTGATCCCAGTGCTGGTGTGAGAATTAGAAGTGCTACTGCAAATGAATGTCTACATGCATGCAGTCTATCTCAAATTGAGCCTAAAAAACTGAAGAAGCTCTACTTGATCCTGATTGAATAACTGCTATGCAGAAAGAGCTAAATCAGTTTGAAAGGTACAAAGTATGGGAGCTAGTTCCTGCACAAAAAAATAGAAGCATTATTGGTAAAAGTTGGTGTAAGGAACAATATGGATGAAAATGGTGTTATTACTTGAAACAAGGCAAGGTTGGTTGTTAAAGGCTACTCATAAGAAGAAGGAATTGATTATGATGAAAATTTTGCTCCTGTTGTAAGACTTGAAGCAATTAAAATCTTCCTTGCATTTGCTGCACACTCAAATTTCAAAATATATCAAATGGATGTGAAAAGTGCATTCCTCAATGGTGAAATTAGAAGAAGAATTCTATGTACAATAGCCTTCTGGATTTGAAGATCCAGAATTTCCTAACTTTGTCTACAAACTCCTAAAGGCTCTCTATTGTTTGAAGTATGCACCAAGTGCATGGTATACCACTTTTTCAGTATTCTTGATCAACAATATATTCGTTAGAGGGACAATTGATAAAACTCTCATTTACCAGCAACATTGTGATGATAAAATTCTAGTTTAAATCAGTATGCATGATATCATCTTTGGTTCTACTAATGAGAAGCTCTATCAAAGATTCTCAAGACTCATGTAAAGTGAATATGAAAATAAGCATGATGGGCGAATTAAGCTATTTCTTTGGCTTTCAAGTAAGTCAAAGAAAGGATGGAATTTTCATCAGTCAAACTAAGTATGTCAAAGATCTTTTGAAGAAATTTGGAATGGTGGATAGCTCACCTGCATCAACTCCTATGTCTACAGCTACGAAGTTGGATGAATATAAGAAAGGAAAAAGTGTAGACATTTCAATTTATAGGGGAATGATTGGATCTCTACTTTATTTGGTTGCAAGTAGACCAGACATCATGTTTGCTACATATCTATGTGCAAGATTTCAAGCTCATGAGAATCACACTTAATGGCTGTCAATAGGATTTTCAGATATTTGAATGGTGCTCCAAACTTGGGATTGTGGTATCCTAAGGGAACTGGTTTTGAAGCTGTTGGTTACACAAATGTAGATTTTGCTGGATGCAGGGTTGACATAAAGAGCACTAGTGGAAGCTGTCAATTTCATGGTCAAAGACTTGTATCCTGGTATAGTAAGAAACAACAGTCTATGTCAACTTTCACAGCTGAAGCTGAATACATAGCTGCTGGAAGTTGTTGTGCTTAAGTGCTTTGAATTAGAAACCAACTAATGGATTATGGACTATTGTTACAAAAGATTTTTATCATGTGTGACAATACTCGTGCAATATCTATTATTGCTAATCCTATTAATCATTGTAGAACAAAGCTCATTGATGTAAGGTACCATTTCATTAGAGAATATTCTACTAATGGTAGCATTGAGCTTATTTGTATATAAGTGCAATAGAGAAATCAATTTGGGCCTATAGAGAAGTCACTTTACTTATATATAAGTCACTTTATTTGTAGAGAAGTCACTTCACTTGTAGACAAGTCAGTTTGGCATATAGAGAAGTAGAGATATCGACAACTCAAAACACATGCAGAGAGGTGGAGATAGCGACAAGTCATTTATACATGTAGAGAAGTGGAGATATCGACAAGTAAAAGCACATGTAGAGAAGTGGAGATATCGACAAGCCATTCTACATCGCGATATAGAAATCTCTATACACTTTGAAGTTCTCGATAACAACTTCAACTACAGAATGCATCTATCCTTAAGATTCAAAATTATCTGTTAACAAGCCATTTTATCATTAAAATGGAAAGTCTACAAATGTAGCTTGAAGAGTGCAAGATCAAGGGCCAAGATGTACTGGACAAAGGAGTATAGCAGACCTAAAAGATTGTATGCAGATTTACAACACTTAAAATAAAAATAGACAAAAGGACTTTAGAAAATATGTTAGTCTATTTTAGTGAAATTTCTTTAAACTGTGCATGTTGATCTATAAAACATGTCACGGGTCCTTAGTTCCAGTGTAACCAAACAGTCTAGATTTTCTGGTATTCTCTCAAGAAGTTAAAGCTAAGTTCTAAAGTATCAAGAACTTAGATTTGTAACACAACCTATTTGATTTTTAATATAAAGTTCAAGTGAGTTTTGATAATTAATTTTTGTGTTTTTTTACAGTCAATTAATTATCAGTATAAAGCATTTAGTCTGTGAAGTTCAACTAAGCTAAACACATAACTTGATTTCTTGAAAACACTCAAAAAGTTTTAAAGGAAGAAAAATCAAGAAACACACATTCACCCCCCTTTGTGTGCATTTCATATGTAACAATATGGTTAACAAAGATTCAAGGTATGCGGTCGGAATTAAGATCTATGATGGTAGTTTTTCGGCGTAAAAGTTGTTAGAGTATGGTGATGTTAAAGAATTAGGGCCTGAGATCACAAGGGTGTTTGGTGATGTCAAATAGAGCTCTCATTTCCAACAATCTACAATGTGCCTACGTACCTCTATTCATAGAGGATCAAGTCATAGGTAGTTTTTGGAGAAAAATACACCGATTTGGACTTTGTTTCTCACTCTGAGGCCCAACAGGAGTTGTCGAACCAACTTTCCATTGTACCTCGAATATCTATTTACCTTAGAAATGCCCATCGATGCGGCCCAGTCATAAAGGTCCAAGGCTCGATAAGAACTTCAGAACTTCACGGATAAGGAAACTCCCCGGCCGGTGAATATCCTCTCAGCTACCTTTATCTTTGCCTATCATAATCGTTAGTATATCCATGACTTACTGAAAATCCTAAAGCGCATTATCTCCCCCCGATGGGGATAACCAGTGAAACTACAGGATGCGTAATCCCAAGTGTAAAAGTGCAAGATAACCTCAAAAGTCTCCCAACGAGGATAACCAATCGAATACGGAGGCAGGGCTCCCAAAACACACATTAAGTTTTAACGACCATACACATACGAAGACATTTTTGCAAGATTATCGAGCAACGCCTTAAAAAATTCTCTGGGAAAGCGAGCTCTCGGAAGCCCCTTCATAACCCTTAGGAGTGCCCTGGGAGGTTCAAGGCCCTACGAAGGCTCTTCTTGACCCCTAAAGCGCGCCCTAAGGGGTTCAAGGCTCTTCGGAGGTTCCTCTCCATCGCTTATTTGATTAATTTTTCTTTGATTAAGTTGTGAAAATAACCTTCCTCGTAATCTTCTTGTTGTTACGAATTTGGCATCACAAAACCTTCACCCCTTGCGGGCAAAGGCCTCGGGGCACGCCCTAGGGGTCCGAAGACATATACTCCGGATCCCGGGTCACTTCTTATTTTTCGATTATTGCATTTGTTCTCTCCAATTTGTGAAACATCTTCTCCCACAGAGTTCTCATCAATGTTAATATTTCATTATAAATGTCCATCATCATAAACCCTCGTTGTCAATGACCGTCGTAAACCTTCATCATAGCGACTGTCGAAAATCTTCATCATTACAATCGTTGTAAACTTTAATCTCCGACCATCGTAAACCTTCATTGTTGTGACCGTCGTAAATTTTTGTTGTTGCGATAGTTGTAAACCTTCATATTTTTAACTGTCATAAACTTTCATTGCAGCGACTATCGTAAACCTTCATCATTACGACCATCACAAATCTTTCTTATTGCGTCGTAACCTTCATCGTTGGAACATTGAATATCTTCTTCATTGCAACCGTCATGAACGTTCGTCATAAACACTCATTGCAGATTTTTATCGCAACTTCTCATCATAAATGACCGTCACAGACATCATCATAAACAGCCGCCCATCGCGGCTAGCACCACTTAGGGCACGCCTATGGCTCTAGAGACATATTCTTTAAAACTCGATTTACTCCTTTTTTAGCGATTGTCTGACCCATTTCCTTCGATAACTCGATGAAATATTCATGTCAATTTTATGGCATAACACACATTATTGGTTCTAAACTTATTCAACAATTTGCAAATGAAATAATAAGAGTAACCATGCTAAAAATTTGGGTTAATATTTTATCAAGGTAACCATGCTAGAAAACTATGATGTAAGTTGGTCTAGTACCTAAAACCCTTCATTTCAATATAGATGTTGGCTTAAGATGACGGCTCAATGTTCCACCATTTGAACATAAAAGTTGGCTTAAAATAAAAGTTCCATGTCGGGGCATAGGCTAAGGTGGAGTTTCCAAAAGCTGAACTTTTACCTTATGCACTTTCTAGGTAACAAAATGTTATATCATGAAATTAAACCCAAACATGTCCTCTAGAAGAAGCATGGAGACATTCGTGTTAGATTTCAACATCAAAAAAATATCTTAATTTCTTGATTCATGTTATGAACATTTTCAAATATTGGAAAAAGGTATCCAGTTGGATAAGAAAATAGTTACAAGTATTTTACAATTACCCAGTTAGAGATTAAATCGTATATCTGTGTTTATTTACAAAACTAAGTTAATATTTAATGTTACTCACTAATATTTAGAAAATTTTGGACAAACTTTTATCATTGTACATTATTAATTTTGCAATTTATTACCGAATGATACCTAATACACCTCAATAACAAGGATAATATGTGATAAAAATGTACAAGTTGCAAAAACTTTCCATATTCAACACTATACAATTAACCCCATATCAATGATATAGTTATATCATTGATATAGCTACGTGTTAGTTTTTATTTGAATTAGTAAACTCGTATAGTTATACAATCACACTCTCACATAAAATGGTATAGCTATATTAAAAATTATAAATCATCTCAAGTTGTTATAATAAAAAAAGAAAAGATTCCACAGAGTTATCATACATAAATTTGTGATTAACTATCTTACTCATTGAAGGATATATTTCTAGTCATATGGGAATTTCCTGAATATGTCTTATAACAAACCTATCATTAAGTGGTACTTTGTATTACTTAGTCTTCTCTCTAATATTAGTAGTTACTGAAATAGCTTAGTGTATTTAATTTCTAGTTGTAATTATGACAATGTAATAAGTATTGAGTAAGATTGAAGCTGAATGTATATCTGAAAAATGCTAGTTTGGATAACTCAACATAGAACATGGACTTGCATATAATCTATGTTCCACTAGAATCAGTGCATATTGAAGATTAAGTATATACACATATGGTTATGGAAATTGCAGGGAAAAAGTTATCAACAAAAGTCCTTTTGAAGTTCATTACATGTTCAAGCAACAAAGTAATAAAGTTAAAGATATTCGAAGCAGTTCTTGGGGTTAGTGTGAAGATATTAAAGATTCTTACTGAAGTTGATTGTATATGGTGGAAGACTTAACAATGATTTATAAGGTTTATAGTAGGAAGGCCTGAGAGCGGAAATAGTCATCTGTGAACCAGCCAACTGCACTAGGCGTCAGTGATACGTGAAAGGAAACTAAGTACTATCATTCGAATAACTGTTAAGTAATAATTCACATCGAAGCAGAATGCTTAGTAATTTATAGAAAGACTCAGATACTTTAAGAATTGAAGAAATACAATTTAAAGGATAACAAGGATCTAGAGTAAGGCTCAAGGAATAGAATGCATAAAAACTAGTTTAAGTAGAAGTCCAAGAGGCGACCTAAAAACAAATAGAAGTTTCTCGTCGCCTCCTACACTCTCATATATCTCCTTCTAGCATGTGAAAGTCTTCAAAATTGGTTAAGGAAAGGGGATATTGCCTCCTAGGTGGACCCCTCTTCATGGTCACCTTCTAGGAATGATCAAGCTCTTGATTTTCTAAGGCAAATGCACAAGGAGACTAACATCAAGGCTACTATCGCCTCCAACGCTCCTTAAGTAGTTCCAATCGCCTCCTCCTATACTCCTTGTCACCTCCTGGCTATAGCTAAATGTTTATGTCTCCTCCTAAAATGTAAGCACACAGAAAAAAGGCAAATAGAAGCTAGGGTCGTTGGTCTCCTTGTATAATGCCTTAAGTCACTTCCAAGGGTTGTACAAAGTTTCTATCACCTTCTAGCAATTCAATAAAAGATTTTTTAAGGCAAATTCATGGATATCGTCTCTTAGAAGTACATTCGGTCGCCTCTTAGCCTGCAAGGTCTGCTTGCAGTTCAAAATGAATGGATATTAGAAGGTATTCTAACAATACGAGAATTATTAATGATGCCAACCAAGGAGTTGGAGTATATACACTATCTTTTTGAAGGTTGAGAATCAGACTTCAAAATGATGGCCTGATATGATTTTAGCTACAGTCAAGAGAAGATTTCAGGATAAAGAAAGCAAGTATGATGGTAGCTACACACCAATGTACTTAAATTACATAGCCGGGGGGGTTGAAATGAAGAAAAGTGATGCTGTCTTTGAAATAGTGTTCAATTGAAGACAACTAACTCTGAGTCATGACAGTAAGAAGGTGAGTTACCTTATGCTTGATTATTTTCTCATTGAAAGAAGATCTATTGGAAATCTAAGAGTTCTATCTATATACTATTTGAGGAATCTAAAGAAGGAAGAGAATTGAAGAAGAAACTCATATAAATTCTAAGAAGGAATGGCTAACTTCATGAGCATGTACAAATTATATTCCGAAGTCCAAGACTGATGCTAACATAAAAATCAATGTAAAATTCTATCAACTATTTGAGGAATCTAAAGAATGAAGAGAATTGAAGAAGAAACTCATATGGATTCTCAAAAGGAATGTGAATGAAGGAATGGCTAACTTCATGAGCATGTACAGATTATATTATAAAGTCCAGGACTGATGCTACCATAAAAATCAATGTAAAATTCTATACATCTCCATGTATATTTTTTGTTATGTTTTGGTAACATTGCGCATTAATTTATGTTTGATTTTAGAAAGCATAAATTGGGGGAGATTGTTGGAAATTCTACCTAAGTTGATCGTTAAGATTTTTCTGGAAGGCTGATCAGGATTTGGTGACGTCATCAGTATTTGATGGTTTTCAGGTTTTGCAGACCTGGTCAGGACTTGAAGATTATTTAGTCTCTACTGATTGACATAATCTCATGAATGTAGGAGTGATTGATATGTTGGTTCCTGACTTATAGGATCGTAGCTATAGAAACATGATCATATTTGATGTAACATATCTTGTATAATTGATCGGGAAGCTGTAGAACTATATAACTACAAAATAGTTTTATCACATTGATCTAACTATCTCTAACATCATTATAACCTAACAGCTCTCAAGAAAATCAGGATTTCTTGATAGAGTTTGTAATAGTTTTATACCAGAATTAATAAAGATGTTTCATGTTTGTTATATTTATCGATTATTCAATATAATTTTCTCAAATCCCCCTTATACAATTGTTTATTACTGGGAAACAAAGGTACATCTCTCTCCACGCACACTCAATTTTTTATCTGCTTGTATGAGATAAGTAGTATTTCAGTAAAGGGTACCTTGATTATATGTCTGCAAACCACTTCTTTCAGCCCCCTCTTATTTCCTGTTTTGAGTGAACTGAGTCTTTTTAGTGAGACTGTGAGTACACATTTAGAGAAAAATAAAGAAATAGAGAGGTAGTCTCCTGAACTGGAAAAATGAGAGGTAGATTTAAGAAAGGAGTCTAGTACTTCTAATTATCAAAAATTTACTATTAAAAGTAATATATGTTAATCATTTCATGATGCACTATAAAAAAAGAGATTTAGGTGTTACTAATTCTCTTGTTTCATGTACTCATCAGGATTAATCACTTGTCAAATTAAAGGATCATTTAAAGTTCAAGGGTGTAGTAGAAGGGCCTATTCCTGATGATGATCTTGACAGACCTCATGCTTCTATTTTTGGATCCTCATTTGTCATTCAGGAAGAACTGGAGATTTTCAGACAACATGAATGGAATTATTCCTGAAGATTGGCAAGTGAGAACATTTCATATCAGTCTGCTTATATCTATGCCGATCAAGCTCATCAGGCTATCTAAAATCTTGATTTAAAGACTATTTTGAAAGCCACCTCCATCTTTGTCAAAAGTTTAAGCCCTCTGATAAAAAAGGTCCATAAGTCGAATAATGATCTTAAGACTTCTCTTGATATGCTCAGAGATTCTGTTACAAAAATCCTTCGACAAACTAGTTGTTTAATAGGGTTACCACAATTGAGAGGAATCCTAGTTTCTTAAATGATAGAATAACTGCACTTTGAGGCCAATCGAATCTTAATGAATGGAAAGTTGGATGATATTCTCTTTTTGCTATAGCCTGACGATGCCAAAAGGGGGGAGAAATTAAGTTCGACACTATATGCCCTTGAAATATTATTAAAAAGGGATGATGAAAATATCGGTGATGATGGGAGCAATGCTCAAGGAACCTTTGATGTTGTTTTGGTGAACACAAGAACTGGAATGAAGTCTCAAAATTACACCAAACAATCAACTCTTATTTCTCCTGATGGCTCAAGGACTGTTACAACTGAGACTATGACTCAATATCAGATCCGAATGGAAATACAAATCTTATCTATAATTCCTGAAGATGATGAGATAATTATTGATAATCCTGAATATGCACGAAAGTTCTATCAGACTTTCACAACTCACAAAGGAAAGGTGGTCACTTTGTATCACAAAAAAAAGAGAGTTGAAGAGTTGTATGACAAGAATGCATTTACTCACATGTCTAAAGAATTTCCTGATATGACTAAAAAAGAAATGTTAAAGTAGTAAGAGGAAATTATGAGATAGTTTAAGTTATCAACTGCAACTCATGCTGGAGGAAGCATGAAGAGATAGAGTACCATAAAGAGGAAAAGGTGGAGGAGGAAGATGAAGGACTCATGCTAGTAAGTAAGCTATTGTTCCTTCACAAAGAAGAACAAAGTCCAGTGGAATCAGGAATAAAGAAATAGTTGAACCACCTCAACCACAAGCTGCTAAAATTTTAATTGCACATGAATATCTGATTGTTAAACTAATTGAGAGTTTAAGTGTAGTTCAAGGAGAAGAATAAATGATGTTGATGGTGGGGAACCTATTGTGCGTAAAAGGAAGCAAATGAATTCAACTCCTGACAGGAATCAAGCTACTCCAACTCCTGATCAAGTTGTCACTCCAAATCCTGATTCATATAATGTTACAAATCTTGATCCTGACATATTAGCACCAATTGTTGATGCTAATACTAATGAAGATAAATAATATCTTGAATCTGGTGGGTGATAGTACTATCTATGATTGTGGAATAATGCACAAGTGGATGAGGAGGAAAGAATTTTTGTTAAACATGGAGAAGTAAGGTAAAGACAAGAATAAACAAGATTGTTGGAAGAGCCGATGCTTACTATGATGCTATGGTTGAAGTATCAAACAACAACATTTGGTTGGATCCTACAAAGAAATTTTTTGATGTGCCAAAGAGCTATGTCACAGTGAAGAAAAGTCATTGTAAATTTATATGTGAGGCGGGGTGGACAAAAATTCTGAAAATCAGTGAGTTGAGCTATTTGTACGAGGATTACAGAAAAGATGGGGTGCATGTTAGGTCCCAATTGAGAAAAAAAAAACCAAGACCGAACATAATTGGGATGTACGAGGTGGACTATTACTTTGGTCAGTTCGCTTATTTAAAAAAAAGGGAAATCGAGGAGTCCTCGCGTGTGCGCAAACAAAGTGGACTAGGCGAAACAGAAATTTACAAGGAGGGATCGCTATATTATTTTTATTAAAAGGATAAATTACCAGCATACGTGGATCTATGGATGATCAATTTATATAGAGCATGCGTGAGGATTGTTTAAAAATAAAAGAACTAAGAGCATCTCCAAGGCTATTCTTTAAAATAATTGGCTATAATTTTATATAATAATAATTTTGTAAATTATAGAGAACTAAAAATGTGTTTTGTTCCAGTGGTATTCTCTATAATGGTTAGGGTTATGCCCACTTTTGGCATGGGTCTTAAACAGGCCCAACAAGTTTTCACAGTAGGCCTACATCTCTTAAGGGGCCCAATTATCAATAATAAATTACCAAGGCATGAGGCCTCATAACTAGGGGTCACCTCTCATCGCCATGCTAAAGATACATGAGCCCTATTAGGGATCACAATGCTGGGACATGGTACATGACCCTAACATCATAAGGGATTATAATGAATCTATGAATGAAGATTCGTGGCCTCATCTCATCAAGGGGTCACACTTCATACTCAAGCGAGCCTACCCATACCCAGGGGTCACATCGCATGACAACAAATAAGAGGCCTCATCTCAATTCGGGGTCACATCTAATCACTATCTCTATGAGATGCTAGGAGTGAAGACATATGGACCCCATGACTAGGGGCATCTCACCAAGGACGTTTGAGCCCATTCTAGGGGTCACATGGCGAGGACATCACCAATGACGCTACCCCTCTTGGGGTCACTAGTGAGCCCTAAGAGGCGCTACTACTGCACTAATGAGCCCGCTTTAGAGGCCATATGTTATCATTATAATATATTTAAAGACCAATTACTATTTGAAAACTTGGATGCTAACTCTTTTGGGGTCACCTCACATTATTGAAGACTAATGAGCCTCACCTCTCAAGGGGCGCTTCATTGTCATATTTAATTCATATCTACATGAAGGCCCATACCCAAGCTCTTTATAGGGTTGCATGAGTAAGAATACTATGTATGGCCAGGTTATTAAAAACCGTACGTACAACCACCATGATTGTCTCGCGGCCTTATAAGCTCGAACCATGGTCAACATGGGTCTCTCATGAATGGTCTCCACGATCATTGGGACTGGACCTCGGTGAACTGGACAAAATCCTAGCCCGTCTAGAGGTAACTTGTCCTCCAATAACTATGTGTGGCTTGAACCCCTATAAATTTAGGCCTCTTGTATAAGATGATCACTAATTTTTCTCCAAGGGAGAATACACATATTCTCTCAAGCCACTCTACGAATTATCAAGCAAGACTAATCACAACATCCATCAAAATTCATCCCATGTTCTTCATGTTCTTCATGGAAACAACTTCAAATATCAATATTTCGCTCCTTGATCACAACAACCTTCAAAAATACCGTTAGACCAAATTCTCCATATAACAGTTAGCTATGACATTCTAATAATTTACAAATACATTAGAGAAAGTGATAACTTTGAAATTTAAATTAAATTTAAAGGTAGAAGCCTAGGTGGACAATTTTGAATAATGAAGATGGCTAGCAAATATGGAGAAGACGGATAGAAAATTGTAAAATTTTAGCTAATGCATTACTTGCATTTAAGTGTTTATTCTTGTTTTTGTTTTGTAAATATAAATTATCACATCATTTATCATTTATACATAAAGGTTGAGAAGGATTTTAGATGCATTAAGGCACACAGTACATACGTGAGGATATATACATCAAGGAAAAGAATCACGTCTCTTTATATTACCAGGTGTAGTGGCATGCCCCCATTTCAACGTGGAAATCCTCATCTCATATTTTAAAGAGGATTGAAAATACAAATGGAAGAACATGCTCTCATGTTAGCTGGACATGAGATATAATTACAACAAATTCTGACTACATAACCTCATTAGGGCACTTTATACAGTCTATGTTGGACTATATTGCCGACTTTGAAGGACCTCTTCGAGTTTAGCATTACTTACATATTTTTGAAATTATATCACATTGAAAAAATCTTTATTACAAGATAAGAACTAAAAATATGAGGGCCTAGCCCTAACAAGAGTCGATGCGGTATCAACTTATTTCATATTCTGTTTTGGACATGAAGACCAATGACCAGACTCTAAGCGGTCGCATGTGAGACATTTAGGTGTTCTCGTGACTCACCAACGAGATATCTTCGCCTAATACATGACAACCTATTACAGCCTAACTGAGCTTGGGCTTCAGACAAATATGACTTTTTTACGGATGTTCCCACGATAAAAAACCTCGGTCTTTATAACGACTCGTATATTTTGTATTATTATAAAAAGTGTAATTATTGAATAATTAACTAAATAAAATATGTGTATTAGTTTTGACAGCGGTGTATTGTCTCTTATTATTTATGTGTGATTTATTGGTGTATATGATTAAATTGTGTAATTAATTATTGAGTTGTATTATTTTATTTCTCTTTTAAAAGTGATTATATTGCGGTTTTATTTACATAAATATTTGGATTGTCTCTAAATTGTTTATATGATTTTATAATTCAATAAATATTTTTAGGAATTTATAAAATTGAGAGATCAATATTTCATTGATTATCTATTTTTAAATGATTTTCTAATTACATTTATTTGTAAAATCCGTATTTAATTCCAAAATTCTTCAAATATCACGAAACTCACATTTTATGAAGTTTATAATATTTCGAGAATTTTAAAATTATTTTGAAATTTTTTTGGATTAATTTCACACGTGCGTTGATTCGTTTAATTGTTAAAAGCGGGTATAAATTACGTTTCAGAAATTGCTTTAAAATTATGAAATTTACGTTTTATTAATTTTGGGATATTTATTAAATTTTAAAACTTGTTTGGTAATTTTTCAGTTTATTTTGTTACCGCAGTTTCTGTCCGATAAATCGCCTAATTCGAGGTAAATTTTGGGTTCCCGGATATGTCGGGGATATGTGTCAAAATCTTATAAAAGAAATTGACACATATCCATTTAATTCGATACGTGTCAACAACAGGGAAGCCCACAAACACACACACCCGAACATCACATGTAGTCTCTCTCTCTTTTCTCTCACGCTCTCTCTCTGTTCTCTCTTATTTTCTCTTCTTTCTCGCCGGTTTCTTGTTCCTGTTCCATCACCGTTGCCGTGTTCTTCCGGTGGCTTGGTCTCGGATCTGGTTCCGACTTCTTGGTATATATATATATACAATAGTGTATATATGTGTGTGTGCAATTATGTGTATTGTGTGTGTGTTGATGTGTGTGGTGTGTACGGCGGTGGCCGTGTTTGTGGTCGTGTTTGTGGCCGTGTTGTGGTCGTGCTTCCTATTACTCCGTTGGGCTATTGTCTTTGGGCCTATTAATTTTGGCCTTGTTGTTATTGGACCTCTAACAGTGAGGCTGTTTGTGGGCTGATTATTTTAATTCTGATTTAATTCTTTTCATTGCAGGAATTACTTGAATAAATATTCGTGATATTATAATTCATGCAGGAGAAAAATTATTTTGTAATCGGTGAAATTTTGTGTTGGAACTCGAGTAATCGGGTGCCCCAAAAATTTTGTCGTCGTCCACGATGATTCTTTACGAGCGGACGATGGACGGTGATGAATTGATTCTGAGTCCTAAATTTATAAATAGATAAAATAACTCATAAAACTATATTTCGAAACAAAAATGATTTGTTGTTTTAAAATTTGTGTTGGGATTTGTGTTATGGATTGTGATTGTTGTGATTTTGGACGTCGATGATGTTTCGACGGGTAGGCTTATAAATAGAGGAGTCGCTGTCAAAATTTTTCTAAAATTTTATTTTAAATACGATAAACGTACTTTATAATACGAAACGTTCTACCCTTATATGAATACGGATTACGTGATTATATGTATAATCATTATACGAGTCGGGTTATCGAATTAGGTTATTAGGATTCGAGGATATCAAGCATGTCGATATAACTAATTAGGGTATTCTGTTACTGTAAATCTCAGTCGAGTTTCGTAAGGACCAAAGTCAGCGTTAAAGCTACCTAGGGTTTTTGTAAAGCGTTGCAAGGCAAGTACCCCTGACCATTCTTTTATGGTTTAATACGTATGCATAGACTGTTGTTTTATTCTCATAAAGGAACAGAAATGTTTTAAGTTACGTATCCCCTATAGTTATAAATAACGGTTTTAAGCTTATTTTGGGGAAAAGTAACATCAAAAGGTACCTATCCCGAATGAAACGATCTGTGAACCAGGTTTTACGTGTGTTGTTAAAATGAATGATTGGGATAGGTACAAGTGTTTTGAAAATTGGATAAAACGATCAGATATGGGATACATAGGGGCCAGAGTTTCCTAGTGAGGTGGTGTTAGAGGCTAACTCGGTTATGCGCATTACATAACCAATTAGTCCAGCAGGTCAGAGACTTAGCTAGTCTCTGAGTTCCAAAACAGGTTTATGGGATGGCAGTTGGAGCCGTCTGGTGTTGATGGCCTGATCAACTGTCTTCACATATCCGTTACATATCTGATTTGGCTTTGAGATTCCCGTAAGGGAATAAATGATTGATACAGTTGAAAATAAATGAGAATAGCATGCTAAAATTGGACTCTGGTACTTACACAACACACAACTACGTATATTTTATTAAGAGCATGCTAGTCAGTGATATCCGTTTCTTTTATTTACTGTCGCTCAAAATGATTTACAGATTGCAGATTTCATGTTGATTTAATGTTCTGTTCCCATAACTGTTTACTTTACTGTTTTTATCATGATATTCATATGTTGGTACTGCTGAGCAATTTTGTGCTCATCCTTGCAACCTGTTATATATATATATATATATATATATATATATATATATATATATATATATATCGCAGATGCCTAGAAGACCAGTCCGACCTTTGGCAGAACCGTGTCTCAGCCCCTTCAGGACCCGGCTCCTCAGAGGTAGTTAGTATCAGACCATGTGCGGTCTGATGAGTTGTTGAATAAGTTTAGTGTGTCAGACTTTTTGAATAAATGGTTTGTAATAATGTGTAACTTGAATCATACTTGAACCTTGATCAGATCTTGGTTTGCGGTCGTGTTAGTATAATATTTATAATAATCTTGTAGTTTATATTGTGGTTTGTTGTGTTTAGTGACGTCAACTCCTGACCCCGGGGTTGAGGCCATCACAGTTGGTATCAGAGCTACAGGTTCAAGTCCCTGATTCAGGTTAGGGATTGAGTCAAAAAGGTATAGAAACCGTGTCTTAAGGTACGAGTCAGCTACTCAACTAGATGAGCAACCTTAGAGTCAGTCGAGGGTTCCGACGGTGTTACCCTCGCATCTATTGATGTTTTGATAGAACTGCCTTAACCTTGTCGTGACTTTCCTGTATATTTATCTTGTTGGCAGTGGCCCATAGTAATTTCCTGTTCTCCATCCCGGGAGAACATATCAGACTCAGACAGTTCCGAATAAGAGAGGACCTTAGATGTTGTAGTCGAAGAGACTCATTTGCCTCCCCCACCAGTGCCCCCATTTGTACTGGGAAATATCCCTGGACCTATTGCCCGTCCTCGTTTGGAACGAAGATCAGTATCTGCTGTTAGGGACTTTCCATCAGGTTGTGGTCCTAGTTCTTCTTCCTCGAGACCTACGGTTCCTCCATCTGCTCCTACAGGTGCTTCCTCCCCGATCCTATCCCTTTACCTGATGTTCAGGCCCGAGTGAGGTCTTTGACTCAGATTGATGTTGAGAGAGCTAGGTCTATTGACCCTTTTATTAGCTCAGAGTTCAGGGCCATTCAGTACCAGGACTTGGTTAACTGGCTGGTGTTCGAGTTAGGATCTATTGGTGGCAGCGGTAGTGGCAGTGGTTTGAGTAGAGGGGCATCAGTGATAGACAGAGCTCATAGTTGGTTTTTAGGAGTTTTGTAGTTTTTTTCTATATATATGTACATTATGTTGTTGTTATTTGTAGTAGGCGGAGGCTGCTATATCATCCAATTTTATTGTGTACTCGGATGGTTGGATTTCAGTTGTATCAGTTGGATTTATGTTGGTTGTTATATAGTAGCTGCTCTATTATGTTGTTCAGTTTTCATATATACTTGTGCGTTGTTATTATTGTTGTTACTATTATTGTTGCTTCTGTTGCTAGTATTTCTAGAATATGATCATTCACTTAGGATGGATCAATTAACTGAGGAGGAGGATATTGTCTTAGTGGAAACACTCTCCTATTACATATGTATAAACTGTTGGAGCAATCCATTTTCTTATATATGACTGCTATATTTCAGGAGAATGCCAATAAAGAAGAATTCTCAACATCCCTCCATGAGTGAATTAATAGATTTGTTGCATCAGCAGTCTACTCAGTTGGCCCAACAACAACAGCAATTCCAGCAACAACAACAACAACATCAGCTCATACAGCAACCATAGCAAATCTAACAGCAGCAGCTGCAGATCCAACAGCAACACTAGATGAGGGGGACGACCCAAGCTGTTAGTTTCAAATCTTTCCAGGCTGTAAAACCCCCAGAATTTAAAGGTGACGTGGATCCAGTTGCTGCTAGGATATGGTTGAAGGAAATGGAGAAGGCTTTTGCACTGACCAAGGTGAGTGAGGATTTAAAGACAGATTATGATAGTTATTTTCTGAAAAATGATTCAAACTATTGGTGGGAGTCTACCCGAGCGTTAGAAGGAGAAGGTCCTATTCCGTGTACCCGATTTACAGAACTGTTCTGGGAAAAATATTTTCCGGATTGTCTCCAAAGTCAGATGGAGATGGAGTTTTTAAAATTGAAACAAGGAGACAGAAGTGTCACAGAGTACGAAGCCAAGTTCATGGAGTTGGCTCGTATAGCCCCAGAGTATGTGAGTTCGGAAGCTCAGAGAGCAAAGTGGTTTCAACAAGGATTGAAGCCAGAGATTAGGAGTGGAGTTGTAGCCTTACAACTCAAGACGTATACTTCGGTAGTTCAGGCCGCCTTAGTAATAGAAAGTGATCAGAGGTTAGCTGCTAAGGAGAAATGTGAGAAAAAAAGAAAGTTTGAAGGGGGACCTGCAAGGTCAAAATAAGAAGGAGTAAGCCAAAAGTTTCAGCGCTTGTTTGGAAAGAATAAAGATAAGAAGTTCAGGAGATAGAATTTCCCGCAAGCTAGGCCCAGTACTACCTCAGTTAGTTCTACTCTGACAAAGTTCAATAAGCCAGTGATCGACTGCAAGACATGCAGAAAGAAGCACAGTGGTTAGTGCAAAGAGAACGTCAACTGTTTTAAGTGTGGCCAGAAGGGTCATTATTCCATCGAGTGCAAATCTGAGAACCAAGGGGTAACCTGTTTCAGCTGCGGCAAAGTGGGGCATATTGCTAGGAATTGTAGATCAGTTATCCAGGGTAGTGTAGGAAGAAGTGTGTCCCAAGGACCAGCAACAAGTACCGCCAGAGCTAGAACCTTTAAGATGACTAAGAAATCTCCGACTCAGGATTCCGATGTCGTTGCAGGTACGCTTTCTCTTAATTCTGTACCTGTTAACATTCTATTTGATTCGGGAGCATCCAAATCTTTTATATCCGTAAAATGTGTGAATAAAATGCAATTAATGTTGGAAGACTTAGATGAACCTTTAACCATAGAGGTGTCTAATAAGGATAAAGTTCCTGTAAGCCAATTTTGTCCTAGGTGCTCCATAGAGATTTCAGGACATTCTTTTCCTGCCGACCTAATTCCTTTTGAGTTATGAGAATTTGATATTATTTTAGGCATGGATTGGTTGTCTCTGTATAAGGCAAATATTGACTGCAAGAAAAAAGAGAGTTGTTATGTATACCATAGATAATGTAAGGATAAGCTACCAAGGACTGAAGTAGGACAAGAAGTTTCTTTCAGTACTGCAAAAAAAGAAATTATTGCGGCAAGGATGTGAAGCGTATTTAGTTCATGTGGTGGATACTAAGAAAGAGACCCCTACCTTGGATGAGATCCCCATAGTAAGAGAATATCCCGGCGTCTTTACAGAAGAATTGCCACGATTACTACCTGATCAAGAAATAGAGTTCTCCATTAATTTGAAACCAGGAGCCGAACCAATTTCTAAAGCTCCATATCGAATGGCTCCAGTTGAAATGAAGGAATTGGCCAAGCAACTTCAAGAGCTGTTGGATAAAGGAGTCATCCGACCAAGCATTTCTCCGTGGGGTGCTCCAGTGTTATTCTTAAAGAAGAAGGATGGAAGTATGAGGTTATGCATTGACTATAGAGAGTTGAACAAGTTGACGATAAAGAATAAGTATCCTTTGCCGATGATTGATGATTTATTTGATCAGCTTAAGGGAGCATGCTATTTTTTAAAGATTGACTTAAGATCTGGCTACCACCAACTGAAGATAAAACCTGAAGATATACCCAAGACAGCATTCAAAACAAGGTATGGCCATTATGAGTTCTTAGTGATGTCATTTAGATTGACCAATGCACCTGCGGCTTTTATGGATTTAATGAACCGGGTGTATAAGGAGTACTTGGATAAATTTGTTATTGTATTTATTGATGACATTCTCATCTATTCAAAGACTCCAGAAGATCACGTAATACATCTAAGGCTTTCCCTTCAAAGGTTAAGAGAAAAACAACAATATGCGAAGTTTTCCAAGTGTGAGTTTTGGTTAACAGAGGTACAGTTTTTTGGACATGTGGTAAGCAAGGAAGGTATCAAGGTAGAACCTGCAAAGATCGAAGTAGTATCTAAGTGGGAGCAACCAAAGACTTCGACGGAAGTGAAAATTTTTCTTGGGCTAGAAGGATATTACCGAGGATTTGTAAAGGATTTCTCTAAGATTGCATCTCCGTTAACCAAGTTAACTAGGAAGAACGAGAAATTCATTTGGACAGAGAAATGTGAAGAAAGCTTCCGAGAACTGAAGAAGAGATTAATATCAGCTCCAGTACTGGCTTTTCCAGATGAGACGGGAAACTTTGTGATTTATAGCGATGCTTCTTTGAAAGGTTTAGGTGGTGTACTAATGCAACACGACAAAGTCATCGCCTATGCATCCAGACAACTAAAGCCTCATGAACAGAAGTATCCAGTCCATGATCTTGAGTTGGCAGCTATGGTATTTGCTTTGAAATTGTAGAGACATTACTTGTATGGAGAAAAGTACGATATTTATACGGATCATAAGAGCTTGAAATACATATTCACTCAGAAGGACATGAACATGAGACAGAGAAGGTGGTTGAAATTAATCACGGACTATGACTGTTCAATTAACTATCACCCAGGTAAAGCCAATATGGTGGCTGATGCCTTGAGCAGAAAAGAGAAGCTGAATTTGGTTCAGATTGCGGATGAGCTAACACGAGACTTAGAAATGATGGAGATTGAAGTTTGAGTACCAAGAGGAAGTAAGGAGCAACTGTACGAGATTACCTTCCAACCAACATTGATGGATAAGATTAAAAGATGCCAAGAGGCAGTTATGGAACAAGAATTGGATAATCTGACAGGAGAAGAACTATGCACCCAAAAGGATAGCCAAGGTATGTTTAGATTCTCTTCTAGAATTTGGATTCCCAATGTGACAGAACTGAAGAATGAAGTGTTACATGAAGCGCACAATTCTCGATTTTCTATCCACCCTGGTAGCACTAAGATGTACCAAGATTTGAAGAAAACTTCTGGTGGACAGGAATGAAGAAGGATATCGCAAATTGGGTTAGCAAATGTCACGTGTGCCAGACAGTAAAAGTGAACATCAATGGCCAAGTGGATTATTACAACCTTTAGAGATTCCCCAGTGGAAGTGGGAAGAGATTGCAATGGATTTTGTAGTGGGATTGCCAAAGAAGAGAGTAATCACGACGCTATTTGGATAATCATTGATAGATTGACAAAGTCAGCACATTTCCTCCTGATCAATGAAAGGTATTCTTTGGAAAAGCTAGTTAAGTTATATTTGGATGAGATAGTGACCAAGCATGGAGTTCCTGTGTCTATTGTATCAGATCGAGACCCAAGATTAAATTCAAGGTTTTGGACCAAGTTCCAAGAATGTCTAGGAACCAAGCTGAATATGAGTACCGCCTATCATACTTAGACAGACGGTCAATGTGAGAGAACAATCCAGACTATAGAAGATATGTTAAGAGTTTGTGCTTTAGATTTTAAGGGAAATTGGGACGAACACTTACCTTTGATTGAGTTCTCGTACAACAATAGTTATCATGCCAGATTTAAATGCCGCCTTACGAAGTTTTGTATGGATGCAAGTGTAGATCACCATTATATTGGGATGAAGTAGGAGAAAAAAAAGTATTATGTCCTGAACTGGTTCAGCAGACTAAAGATGCAGTGGTATTGATTTGGAAAAGGTTAGAAGCAGCCCATGATAGACAGAGAAAGAATGCAGATTTACATCGAAAAGATATGAATTTCAAAGTAGGTTTATTGGCATTACTAAAAGTATCACCTTGGAAAGGATTTGTGTGATTTGGTCAGAAAGGTAAACTCAGCCCAAGGTATATAGGACCATTTGAGGTTTTGAAGAAAATAGGGAAGGTCACTTACGAGATAGTGTTGCCGCCGCAATTGCAGCATATCCATAATGTGTTCCATGTATCCATGTTGAAGCCATACATTCCTGACTCGAATCATGTTATAGAGTATGAATCAATTGAGCTTCAGCCAGATTTGTCCTATGTGGAAAAACCAATCCAGATTTTAGATCGTAAAGAGTGAGTCCTTAGAAATAAGTCAATTCCCACAGTGAAAGTACTATGGTGAAATTCTCGAGTAGAAGAGTCTACTTGGGAGTTAGAGTCAGACATGCTTGATAAATATCCTCATTTGTTCAGTTAAGACATATTCTAGGGATAAAATCTTTTTAAGGGGGAAGGATATAACGACTCGTATATTTTGTATTATTTTAAAAAGTGTAATTATTGAATAATTAATTAAATAAAATATGTGTATAAATTTTGACATCTGTGTGTTGTCTCTTATTATTTATGTATGATTTATTGGTGTATAGGATTGAATTGTGTAATTAATTATTGAGTTGTATTGTTTTATTTCGCTTTTAAAAGTGATTTTATTGCAGTTTTATTTACATAAATATTTGGATTGTCTCTAGATTTTTTTTATGATTTTATAATTTCAATAAATTTTTTTAGGAATTTATAAAATTGAGAGATCAATATTTCATTGATTATTTATTTTTAAATGATTTTTTGATTGTATTTATTTGTAAAATCCGTATTTAATTCCAGAATTCTTCAAAAATCACGAAACTCACATTTTATGAAGTTTATAATATTTCGAGAATTTTAAAATTATTTTGGAAATTTTTGGGATTAATTTCACCAGCATGTTGATTCGTTTAATTGTTAAAAGTGGGTATAAATTGTGTTTCAGAAATGGCTTTAAAATTACGAAATTTATATTTTATTAATTTTGGGATATTTATTAAATTTTAAAACTTATTCGGGATTTTTTCAGTTTATTTTGTTACCGCGGTTCTGTTCGATAAATCGCCTAATTCGAGGTAAATTTTGGGTTCCCGGATATGTCGGGGATACGTGTCAAAATCTTATGAAAAAAATTGACACCTATCCATTTAATTTGATACGTGTCAACAGCAGGGGATCCCATAAACACACACACCCGAACATCACACGCAGTCTCTCTTTTTTTTCTCTCACGCTCTATATCTATGTTCTCTCTTATTTTCTCTTCTTTCTCGCTGGTTTCTTGCTCCTGTTCCGTCGCCGTTGTCGTGTTCTTCCGGTGGCATGGTCTCGGTTCTGGTTCCGACTTATTGGTATATATATACAATAGTGTATATATGTGTGTGTGCAATTGTGTGTGCTATGTGTGTGTTGGTGTCTGCGGCGGTGGCCGTGTTTGTGGCCGTGTTTTTTTTGTGCTTCCTGTTGCTCTGTTGGGCTATTGTCTTTAGGCCTATTAATTTGGGTCTTGTTGTTATTGGGCCTCTAACAGTGAGGCTGTTTTTGGGCCCAGTCTGTTTCTTGTAGTGATGGCCACGGAAGGCGGATTAATTACAAAGAAGCTTAATCAGTCTAGAGTAGGGCTGTTCACGAACCAAGACGAGTCGAGTTTTGATCGAACAGAGCCGAGTTTTAATTTTTTTTCTGATAAGCCGAGCTTTCTTATCGAATAAATATCGTGTTCGAGCTCGTTAACTCATGAGCTTGTTCGCGAACATAAACGAGCCGAGTCGAGTCGCCGAACCAGAAAAAATTCAGGTCAACCGATATTTGACTGTGAAAATAACTTATCAAATAAAATTATTTTTTTTGAAACTTTGGTTATATCATTAAAATATATATATTGACATCCATACAGTTAGATTGAGGGAAAATATTTTTAAAAAATCGAAACACCAATTAATGACTAAACACTAGTTAGTGGTAATAGTCAAACTAATACTTGACTATTAAAATAACAAATCAAATAAAATTATTTTGATCTGAAAATTTGGTTATATCATTAAAATATATTTATTTTGACATACATACAGTTGAATCAATTAGAAATAATTTTAAACAAGTCGAGGTACTAATACATGACTAAATACTAGTTACTAATACTAGTCAAACTAATGTTTGACTGTTAAATAGCAAACTAAATAAAATTATTTTGATCCTTAACTTTGATTATATCAATAAAATTTATATTTTATGACATCCATACAGTTGGATCAATATAAAGTATTTTTAAAATAATCAAAACAACAAATCAAGACTAAACACTAGTTAGCGGTAATAGTCAAACTAATACTTGACTGTTAAAATAACAAATCAAATAAAATTATTTTTATTTGAAACTTTGGTTATATCAAAATATATTTATTTTGGCATCCATACGGTTGGATCAATTAAAAATAATTTTAAATAAGTCGAGACACCAATACAAGACTAAACATTAGTTACTATTACTAAACACTAGTTACTAGTTACTAGTACTAGTCAAACTAATGTTTAACTGTTAAAATAGCAAACTAAATAAAATTATTTTGATCTGAAACTTTGGTTATATCAAAAAAATATATATTATGACATCAATAAGGTTGGATCGATATAAAGTATTTTTAAAATAATCGAAACAACAAATCCGGACTAAACACTAGTTAACGTTAATAGTCAAACTAATGCTTGACCGTAAAATAGAAAATTAAATAAAATTATTTTGATGTGAAACTTTGGTTATATTATTAAAATATATATTTTATGACATCCATATGGTTGGATCAATTAGAAATAATTTTAAACAAGTCGAGGTACTAACACATGACTAAACACTAGTTACTGGTACTAGTCAAACTAATGTTTGAATGTTAAAATAGCAAACCAAATAAAATTATTTTAATCTGTAACTTTGATTATATCAATAAAATATATATTTTATAACATCCATACGGTTGGATCGATATAAAATATTTTTAAAATAATTAAAACAACAAATTGGACTAAACAATAGTTAGTGGTAATAGTCAAACTAATACTTGACTGTTAAAATAGCAAACCAAATAAAATTATTTTGATTTGAAACTTTGGTTATATCATTTAAATCTATTTATTTTAATATCCATACGGTTGGATCAATTAGAAATAATTTTAAATAAGTCGAGACACCAATACAAGACTAAACACTAGTTACTAGTACTAGTCAAACTAATGCTTGACTTTTAAAATAGCAAACCAAATAAAATCATTTTGATATGAAACTTTGGTTATATCAATAAGGTTGGATCGATATAAAGTATTTTTAAAATAATCGATACCACAAATCCGGACTAAACACTAGTTAGCGTTAATAGTCAAACTAATGCTTGACCGTAAAATAGAAAATCAAATAAAATTGTTTTGATATGAAACTTTGGTTATATCATTAAAATATATATTTTATGACATCCATACGTTTGGATCGATGAAAAATAATTTTAAAAAAATCTTAACTAAAATATAATTATGAAGCCACATTTTAAAATTAAAAACTAAAATATAAAATTTCTAAATCACGTCAAAATATATAACATATGTTATGCAAAATGATCGTTGGAAGATAAAAAAATACCGTGAAGTTAGATTTAAAAAAAAATATCATACCTATATAAAAATATTCAGGATATATTAGAATTTTTTGAATTTTAACGAGCGAGTTCGAGCCGAGCTGAGCCGAGCTCGAGCCGAGTTCGAGTCGAGTCGAGCCGAGCTCGAGCCGAGTTCGAGCCGAGCTCGAGCCGAGTTCGAGCCAACAACCCAAAACTCGGCTCGAGCTCGATTTGCTTAATGAACACATTTTTCTGTTCGAATTCGAGCTCGAGCTTATTAACGAGCCGAGCCGAACAAGCTCTTAACGAGCCGAGCTCGAGCTTATTCACGAACGTTCGTGAACAGCCTACTCTATAGGGTAATCACGAAGAAAGCAACAATGACTCCGCATTTAAAAGAAGAAGAAAGCCCATGTGTTGTTATTATGCATTTATTAATAATTACTATAATGAGATGCATATTTGAAAAGAGCATATAATTTACATTTTTCATAAAATTATATTTACTAATTTGTATGTACTATATCTCGAATACTCTATGTGTTATTAATTGTACGAAATTAAACACAAAAGACAGCGTGCAGAGTCCGGAAAAAATATAAACATTGCCTAGGCTAGAAGGAGTACGTTGTCACCCTGGTATATTAGACCATGCATCAATATAAATTATGTACTTAAATTTTTTCTTTGAAAACAATGTTTTTAAATATATTTTTATAAAAAACAAATTATATTTGGATCGATTGTTTACATGCTTTTTTACTATATCAGAAAAAATATCATGAAATTAACTAGGATTCTTTTTTTTTTATTTACTAATTTAGAATCGGTGTAATTTTTTTTAATACTATATAATTGTTTAAACAAATGCATTTAGATATATTTTTATAAAAATATATTTAATAGGTGAGATACATTTGCATCAAAAATGTGCTAACCTATCTCTTATGTTAAATTTTTTAGATCTTTTTACTATTTGCAAGTATATAATCTCAATATTTTATACGAGGCATTAGGTTTAAACATTACACATAAAATATTGCATGGGACGTCTAGGCTTTATATAGTGTACCCATAGTTGTATATGTACTCTAAATTTCATGTGTCTCCATCCAAAATGTCTCTATAATTTATATAATTATAAATTTAATATTTTTATTTTGGTATGCATGCGCAAGAAATTTGATGATGTAAATTACTATTTGTAGAGTGTGTTAATTATCCTACATGTAAAAACCCATCTATATTACTAACTGTCCCTATTCTTGGCTGAAAAATTATTTACCATTTTCTTTATAAAGATTGGTTTCCCTTTGTTTAATTATTTTTACTATTATTGTTGCAAGTTCATTATTATTTATTTTTTTGCTAAATAATAATAGTAGAAATGCATTATATATACATTGTCACACATGATCATTTCATTAGACATTTGAAAATATCTCAGAGAAAAAACTCCTTAGACAGCAAGCAAGGAAGGAAATTTATCAAGACATGGAGGATTCTGTTCTTTTGATAGCCATGGCTTTGGGTGGTTCAATTTTGGCCGTGGTGATCTTATGTACGCTGTGCAGGATCGGTTGCTGTGGACAGCTTCCTGCCGATGAAGATGGTCCGGCTATCCTACTTGGTGTGTTGGGTAGCGGTACAGCTACTGTTCATCCATGCTGATAATGCTTAAGAACTTGCATGCAAGGTTGCTATTTATAAGTGTGTGGAAATATACATATTTATTTATATATATAAGTTGGAGACTGAAGTTACTGACTGTGATATACATAAATATAATTAAGTGTGCATGATTGTTTATGTAATTAAGATATATACATGAAAGGTTGATGGAGTGTGTGCATGTAAGAAATATAGAGTGAGTTATGTAAGATATATATATTATTGCCTGGGTTTGATTGTTTGTGTTTGGTGTGTTTTTTATTCTTTTAAAGATCTCTGTTTGGAACTATAAATTCTTAATGTCAGAACCATTTAAATCATGTGATGTGCAAAGAAATAATTCATTGGGTGTGAGAATCTAAAACCTTGGGTGTGATACTAATTGTGTAGTGTGACAAATATACATGTGATCAGTAGTCTACTTTAAACTTGGGTAATGGTCTTTCTTCTGTCTTGCTAGGCTCAAGGTTACTCCCCTTTAATGGAGACCCTTGTTCAACTAATTTAATTAGAATTAGTATCACGTTAAAATGTTGTTTTGTTTTCTTTATGGATGTACTTGGTAGTAACTTAATCTTTGTAAATTCTAACCAGCACTAGGGTGGTTGACTAAAGGTTAACATCAGAATGAAACCATATATATATCTTAACGAACGAGTTGTATATATAGACTATAGTCATAGCACCTTAAGTTTTGGTATATTTCTTCATTTCCACAAAACAACAAAACTATATACTTTTGTATATTTAGGAAAACTCCATCTATCAGAAAGGTAAGTGCAACATGTACTGGAGCTGCCTCTGTGCCAGATGAGGTCGCCTGAGCAGAACCCATTTGATTAAACATGCATAATACCAAAAAAGAAAAATTGAAAAAAGAACAATCCTCATGAGTTGCTAAATTAAGTAACAAAACTCTATTACTCAAATTCAAGCCAATAACTCCGAAAATATATATATAACAACCAAAAGCATCACTGTCAGGGATGACAAAGGTAAACCAAACCAAGAAGCTTATATATATTAGGAGCTAGTTTGTTCCAAAGAGCATGGACATACCGGTGATAACCAGCCACAGGGGGGAATTTTGGATTGGGACCAACCCTCACAGACTCACCATTCAGACACTCCTGCAACGAAATTATAAATATCAGATCCAAGTTATTTTTTTAAGTAAATGGGGAAGGTCCTAACTGCAGGCTTACCCTTGTACTTTGAAGTAAACCATTTAAAATTACATAAAAAAGTAAGAACAAATTAAAACCACATTGTTATAACTTCAAACTTTTGAATTTTCGTAATCATCCTTCAAATCAAGAATTGGCATAAAGAGCAAGTTCAGTGTTACTGCTAAAATAGTCGTAGCTATTGCACCATTTAAGTTAATGAATAGCATTCTGGGCCTTCCGGTTAGCTACTAGGTTATAAGAAAGAATGTTAAAAATAATAATTTTTTGGGTTAAATGGTTGAAAATACCCGTTCTGAAAGTGGATGGCTGAAAATACTGTTTTGAATACGCATTTGTCATTTGAGTATCGTGTTTTGTACTAGATACGCATTTGTCAAATGGGTATCCAATTTATTTTTTTTATTTTTTTAAAATACGCATTTGGCAAATGCGTATCTTAATGGTAATACCCAAACTACAAATGCCTATTTTTAGTAATTTTCTTAGATACCCGATTCTCAAATGCGTATTATACTTATCCAATTACAAAATGCATATCCAAAACGGTATTTTCAACCATATGTTCTGAAAATGGGTATTTTCAGCCATTGGACTCCAAAAATGGGTATTTTTAAACATCACCCAAGTTATAACATTAGCGGAACATATAATATCCATCATATGCGCAAAATGAAACAAAAATCCACCGAGTACTAATTACCAACGAGATATATATTACTAAATATCTTGTATGATGTATCTTTGTTTGAGCAAAGATACAAGAGAACACAACAAACTGACCGGAAGATGACCAATGATAACACTACAAGAAAATAAGGCTAAATACAACCGCACAAATACAATCGGGGTCAAATTCAACCACTTTCGGTTGAATTTAAGGGGTGCGGCTAAATTCAACAGCATGCGGTCGTATTTAATTACGATCGTATTTAATTACGATCGTATTTATGCGATCGAATTTAGCAACAAATGCGACCGTATATGGTTGAATTTAGCAGTACTCCTAAATTCAACCGCATTCGGTTGAATTTACCCTTACCAAAAAATGTGTGGAATACTATATTCCACCGTGTACGGTTGAATTTAGGAGTACGTACGGTTGAATTTAGCGGTACTCCTAAATTCAACCGCATCCAGTCGAATTTAGCCTTTCCAAATAAATGAGGGAAATTTTCCCGCCAACCAATTTTTTTGACACTCCTAAATTCAACTGTTTTCGGTCGAATTTGATATTTTGAAATGGCGGGAATTTTTCTGCACTTTTAAAACATTGGTTGCAAAAGTGGGGGAAATTTTCCGCTTTTTTGAAAATTGTAATATTAGTAGAAATCAATTGTATTTATCTATTATGAATGCATTCGGTAATATTAATTATTTTCAGAATTTTATTTTTTTAAATAAATTAATTAAGTATCTTATTAACTTTGTACAAGTTATTTGCGAACCGAGCTGTTCACGAAACAAATATTATGATTTATATATATTTTAGTGATATGATATAAATTTTAGAAAAAAATAACATATTTGGTTTGCTATTTTAACAGTCAATCGGTAGTTTGACCACTACTTCTTGCTATTGTTTAGTCCAAAACTAATTTTTTGGTGTTTTTAAAAAAATATTTATGAATGGTCCAACCGTAAGGATATCAAGATCTATATATTTTAGTGATATGATAAAAAATTTAGGAAAAAATAAATGTATTTGGTTTGCTATTTTAACAGTCAACTAACCGTTTGACCAATTAGTCCTATACCGATGTTTTGATTTTTTGAAAAATGTTATGAATGATTCAACCGTAAGAATATCAAGATCTATATATTTTAATGATATGATAAAATTTTTAGAAAAAAATAATTGTATTTGGTTTGTTATTTTAACAGTTAACTAGTAGTTTGACCGGTAGTTCTCACTAGTGTTAGTCCAATATCGATGTTTCGATTTTTTAAAAAATGTTTATGAATGATCCAACCTTACAGATGCCAATATTTATATATTTTAGTGATAAAATAAAAAATTTAGAAAAAATAAAATATATTTGGTTTACTATTTTAACAGTCAAATAGTACTTTGACTAGTATTTCTTACTAGTGTTAGTCCAATATCGATGTTTTGATTTTGTTAAAAATGTTTATGAATGATCCAACCTTACAGATGTTATATATTTTAGTGATATAATAAAAAATTTAGAAAAAAATTAATGTATTTTGTTTGATATTTTAACAGTCAACTAGTAGTTTGCCTCCCCCACCAGTGCCCCCATTTGTACTGGGATATATCCCTGGACCTATTGCCCGTCCTCGTTTGGTACGGAGATCAGTATCTGTTGTTAGGGACTTTCCACCAGGTTGTGGTCCCAGTTCTTCTTTCTCGAGACCTCCAGTTCCTCCATCTGCTCCTACAGGTGCTTCCTCCCCGATTCCCTATCATGTTCACCGAGCGGTGAATAGGTCTTTCATTAGAGAGCAGAGCTCGGAGCTGGCCGCGTATCTTGACCGGGTACCAGTTGGACCTTTTCAGGGCATCCCTGTCCCTTCACCTGTTATTCAGGCCCGAGTGAGGTCTTTAACTCAGATTGCTGTTGAGAGAGCTAGGTCTATTGACCCTTTTATTAGCTTAGAGTTCAGGGCCATTCAGTACCAGGACTTGGTTAACTGGCTGGTATTCGAGTTAGGATCTATTGGTGGCAGCGGTAGTGGCAGTGGTTAGAGTAGAAGGGGCATCAGTGATAGACAGAGCTCATAGTTGGTTTTCAGGAGTTTTGTAGTTGTTTTCTATATATATGTACATTATGTTGTTGTAGTTTGTAGTAGGCGGAGGTTGCTATGTCAGCCAATTTTATTATGTACTCGAATGGTTTTTAGTTGGATTTCAGTTGTATCAGTTGGATTTATGTTGGTTGTTATACAGTAGCTGCTCTATTATGTTGTTCAGTTTTCATATATTCTTGTGCGTTGTTATTATTGTTGCTTCTGTTGCTGGTATTTCTAGAATATGATCATTCACTCATGATGGATCCAATTAACTGAGGATGAGGATATCGTCTTAGTGGCAACACTCTCCTATTACATATGTATAAACTGTTGGAGCAATCCATTTTCTTATATATGACTGCTATGTTTCAGGAGAATGCCACTAAAGAAGAATTCTCAACCCTACAGTGGATATGCTGGGGATCCCTCCATGAGTGAATTGATAGATTTGTTGTATCATCAGTCTACTCAGTTGGCCCGACAATCAGTCTACTCAGTTGGCCCGACAACAACAACAATTTCAGCAACAACAACAACAATAACAACATCAGCTCATACAGCAACAACAACAACAAATCCAACAACAGCAGCTGCAGATCCAACAGCAACACCAGATGAGGGGGATGACCCAAGCTATTAGTTTTAAATCTTTCCAGGCTGTGAAACCCCCGGAATTTAAAGGTGACGTGAATCCTGTTGCTGCCAGGATCTGGTTGAAGGAATTGGAAAAGGCTTTTGCACTCACTAAGGTGAGTGAGGATTTAAAGACAGATGATGATAGTTATTTTCTGAAAAGTGATTCAAACTATTGGTGGGAGTCTACCCGAGCGTTAGAAGGAGAAGGTACTATTCCATGGACCCGATTTACAGAACTGTTCTTGGAAAATTATTTTCCGGATTGTCTCCAAAGTCAGATGGAAATGGAGTTTTTAAAATTGAAACAAGAAGACAAAAGTGTCATAGAGTACGAAGCCAAGTTCACGGAGTTGGCTCGTATAGCCCCAGAGTATGTGAGTTCGGAAGCTCAGAGAGCAAAGCGGTTTCAACAAGGATTGAAGCCAGAGATTAGGAGTGGAGTTGTATCCTTACAACTCAAGACGTATACTTCGGTAGTTCAGGCCGCCTTAGTAATAGAAAGTGACCAGAGGTTAGCTGCTTAGGAGAAAGGTGAGAAAAAAAGAAAGTTTGAAGGTGGACCTGCAAGGTCAAAACAAGATGGAGTAAGCCAAAAGTTTCAGCGCCGGTTTGGAAAGAATAAAGATAGGAAGTTCAGGAGATAGAATTTCCTGCAAGCTAGGCCCAGTACTACCTCAGTTAGTTCTACTCTGACAAAGTTCAACAAGCCAGTGATCAACTGCAAGACATGCAGAAAGAAGCACAGTGGTTAGTGCAAAGAAAACGTCAACTGTTTTAAGTGTGGCCAGAAGGGTCATTATTCCACCGAGTGCAAATCTGAGAACCAAGGGGTAACCTGTTTCAGCTGCGGCAAAGTGGGGCATATTACTAGGAATTGCAGATCAGTTATCCAGGGCAGTGTAGGAAGAAGTGTGTCCCAAGGACCAGCAACAAGTACCGCCAGATCTAGAACCTTTAAGATGACTAAGAAATCTCCGGCTCAGGATTTCGATGTCGTTGCAGGTACGCTTTCTCTTAATTCTGTACCTGTTAACATTCTATTTGATTCGGGAGCATCCAAATCTTTTATATCCGTAAACTGTGTGAATAAAATGCAATTAATGTTGGAAGACTTAGATGAACCTTTGACCATAGAGGTGTCTAATAAGGATAAAGTTCCTGTAAGCCAATTTTGTCCTAAGTGCTCCATAGAGATTTCAGGACATTCTTTTCCTGCCGACCTAATACCTTTTGAGTTATGAGAATTTGATATTATTTTAGGCATGGATTGGTTGTCTCTGTATAAGGCAAATATTGACTACAAGAAAAAGAGAGTTGTTATGTATACAACAGATAATGTAAGAATAAGCTACCAAGGACTGAAGCAAGACAAGAAGTTTCTTTCAGTACTGCAAGCAAAGAAATTGTTGCGGTAAGGATGTGAAGCGTATTTACTTCATGTGGTGGATACTAAGAAAGAGACCCCTACCTTGGATGAGATCCCTATAGTAAGAGAATATCCCGACGTCTTTCCAGAAGAATTGCCAGGATTACCACCTAATTAAGAAATAGAGTTCTCCATTAATTTGAAACCAGGAGCCGAACCAATTTCCAAAGCAACATATCGAATGGCTCCAGTTGAAATGAAGGAATTGGCCAAGCAACTTCAAGAGCTGTTGGATAAAGGAGTCATCCAACCAAGCGTTTCTCCGTGGGGTGCTCCAGTGTTATTCATAAAGAAGAAGGATGGAAGTATGAGGTTATGCATTGACTATAGAGAGCTGAACAAGTTGACGATAAAGAATAAATATCCTTTGCCGAGGATTGACAATTTATTTGATCAGCTTAAGGGAGCATGCTATTTTTCAAAGATTGACTTAAGATCTGGCTACCACCAACTGAAGATAAAACCTGAAGATATACCCAAGACTGCATTCAGAACAAGGTATGACCATTATGAGTTCTTAGTGATGTCATTTGGATTGACCAATGCACCTGCGGCTTTTATGGATTTAATGAACCGGGTTTATAAGGAGTACTTGGATAAATTTGTTATTATATTTATTGATGACATTCTCATCTATTCAAAGACTCTAGAAGATCACGCAATACATCTAAGGCTTTCCCTTCAAAGGTTAAGAGAAAAATAGCTATATGCGAAGTTTTCCAAGTGTGAGTTTTGGTTAACAGATGTACAGTTTCTTGGACATGTGGTAAGCAAGGAAGGTATCAAGGTAGACCCTTTAAAGATCGAAGCAGTATCTAAGTGGGAGCAACCAAAGACTCCGATGGAAGTGAGAAGTTTTCTTAGGCTAGAAGGATATTAGCGAGGATTTTTTAAGGATTTCTCTAAGATTGCATCTCCGTTAACCAGGTTAACCAGGAAGAAGGAGAAATTCATTTGGACAGAGAAATGTGAAGAAAGCTTCCAGGAACTGAAGAAGAGATTAGTATCAGCTCCAGTACTGGCTTTGCCAGATGAGACGGGAAACTTTGTGATTTATAGCGACGCTTCTTTGAAAGGTTTAGGTTGTGTACTAATGTAACACGACAAAGTCATCGCCTATGCATCCAGACAACTAAAGCCTCATGAACAGAAGTATCCAGTCCATGATCTTAAGTTGGCAGCTATGGTATTTGCTTTGAAATTGTGGAGACATTACTTGTATGGAGAAAAGTGCGATATTTATACGGATCATAAGAGTTTGAAATACATATTCACTCAGAAGGACATGAACATGAGACAGAGAAGGTGGTTGAAATTAATCAGGGACTATGACTGTTCAATTAACTATCACCCAGGTAAAGCCAATGTGGTGGCTGATGCCTTGAGCAGAAAAGAGAAGTTGAATATGGTTCAGATTGCGGATGAGCTAGCACGAGACTTAGAAAAGATGGAGATTGAAGTTTGAGTACCAAGAGGAAGTAAGGAGCAACTGTACGAGATTACCTTCCAACCAACATTGATGGATAAGATTAAAAGATGTCAAGAGGGAGTTATGGAACAAGAATTGGAAAATCCAGTCGAATTTAGCCTTTCCAAATAAATGAGGAAATTTTCCCGCCAACCAATTTTTTTGACACTCCTAAATTCAACCGTTTTTGGTCGAATTTGATATTTTGAAATGACGGGAAATTTCCTGCACTTTTAAAACATTGGTTGCTAAAGTGGATGAAATTTTCCGCTTTTTTGAAAATTGTAATTTTAGTAGAAATCAATTGTATTTATCTATTATGAATGCATTCGGTAATATTAATTATTTTCAGAATTTTATTTTTTTAAATAAATTATTAAGTAACTTATTAACTTTGTACAAGTTATTTGCGAACCGAGCTGTTCGCGAAACAAATATTAAGATTTATATATATTTTAGTGATATGATATAAATTTTAGAAAAAATTAACGTATTTGGTTTGCTATTTTAATAGTCAATCAGTAGTTTGACCACTACTTCTTGCTAGTGTTTAGTCCCAAACTAATTTTTTGATTTTTTTTAAAAATTATTTATGAATGGTCCAACCGTAAGGATATCAAGATCTATATATTTTAGTGATATGATAAAAATTTTAGAAAAAAATAAATGTATTTGGTTTGCTATTTTAATAGTCAACTAATCGTTTGACCAATTAGTTCCATACCGATATTTCGATTTTTTAAAAAATGTTTATGAATGATCCAACCATAAGAATATCAAGATCTATATCTTTTAATGATATGATAAAAAATTTAGAAAAAAATAAATGTATTTGGTTTGTTATTTTAACAGTCAACTAGTAGTTTGACCAGTACTTCTTACTAGTGTTAGTCCAATATTGATGTTTCGATTTTTTAAAAAATGTTTATGAATGATCCAACCTTACAAATGTCATTATTTATATATTTTAGTGATAAAATAAAAAAATTAGAAAAAATAAAATGTATTTGGTTTGCTATTTTAACAGTGAAATAGTACTTTGACTAGTACTTCTTACTAGTGTTAGTCCAATATCGATGTTTTGATTTTGTTAAAAATGTTTATGAATGATCCAACCTTACAGATGTTATATATTTTAGTGATATAATAAAAAATTTAGAAAAAAAATTAATGTATTTTGTTTGATAATTTAACAGTCAACTAGTAGTTTGACCAGTACTTCTTACTAGTGTTAGTCCAATATCGATGTTTCGATTTTTTGAAAAATGTTTATGAATGATCCAACCTTACATATGTCATTATTTATATATTTTAGTGATAAAATAAAAAATTTAGAAAAAATAAAATGTATTTGCTTTGCTATTTTAACAGTCAAATAGTATTTTGACTAATACTTCTTACTAGTGTTAGTCCAATATTGATGTTTCGATTTTGTTAAAAATGTTTATGATGATCCAACCTTACAGATGTTAATATTTATATATTTTAGTGATATAATAAAAAAAACTTAAAAAAATAATGTATTTAATTTTCCATTTTAACAGTTAAATAGTACTTTGACCGGTACTTCTTACTAGTGTTAGTCCAATATTGATATTTCGATTTTTTTTTAAAATTTTTATGAATGATAAATTTTTTAGGAAAAACATATGTATTTTAATCGTTAGATCTCAATTATTTTAACAAATAAAGTATAATTAAACACAATTCTAAATTTCACCACACACTTTTGTTAATGAAATTCATCATTAAATCGATCAAAATCATAATTTCATTTTTTTATCAATATAATGAGTTGTTAAAATAAATTATAATATTATAATATTATAAGAAAAGTTCAAAAAATAACAATAGTTTTTATAGAAGTTATCCGAAATTTATTTTTCATAACAGATAATACGTAATATATAAACTGACTTATAAATTGACACTCCTAAATTTAACAGATTGCGGTCGTATTTAGCCTGGCCACATTAGCGATCCGCGTGATTTAGATCCAACATGCCAAATTTAAACAAAACAACATAATCCAACAGTTGGTATTATATTTTATAAAAAAAATTAAAAAACAATATATTTCTTAACTTTAAACCCCCAACCCCATCCCACTCCCACCCCTGCTCCCCTCTTCTCACTTCTGACTGCGACTGCGACTGCTCCCTCCCCCTCTTCTTCTCCTCTCTCTCTCTCTACATAAAAACACACACACACATATGCATCTATAAATCTAACCAAAACAAATAACAATTCAACAAAAATACAATCTCTAATCGACGATGCTGAACGACTCGCCGCCGAATCGCTGACGCTGACCGACTTTATCAAACTCGATTCCGATGAGGAGTACTCAGTGGAGGTCGGAACAACGAAGAAGCCGTTATACCGAAGCCGAACATGCCACATTTCGCGCCGCCGACGGGTGTTTCCGGTCATTCGACGCCGGCGAACTTCTCCGGGAGGTGGAACTAACGAAAAACAGTATGTAGGCACTGGCTTCGGAGTTTGTGTATGAAAAGAATAGCTTGTGGGTTTTTGCTCTAGTATGATAAGGCTCAGATGCCTATTTGTCTATTTTTTAAACTTCTCGGATAGTGTCGAGAGCAGGATTGTGGGATTGTGTTTGTAAGCATACTAATGAGGATATTAAAGAGTGTAATCTGAGAATGGTTATTGGAATGGTTGCCGATAAATCTGTTATCGGAATGGCTGCCGAATTTTTTGAAGCTCACCAGAATCTAAAAATTTTCCGGCGATTTTTTTTTTAAAATCTGGTGCTCCTTAATTCGACCGCATTCGGTCGAATTTAGAATTATTTTTTTAACAGTATTCCATGAATTGCAACATTGACATTTCCCAATATTATAGATTGCGAAATTGATATGTTTATCAAATTTTTCATCTAGACTTATCCCCTCGTTAGCCGCTACTGGTTGGTAACCCATACCAAGTAGGGTTGACAAAATAACCCGATCCGAAACCCGAAATTTTGAATTTACCGAACCCGATTTGTTGGATTTGGATTTGGATATGAATTTAATTTTTAAACCCGAAATTTTTTGAATTTGGATATTAGGTATACCGATCCGAAACCCGATCCGAAATCTGAAACTCTATCCGAACCAGAAATCCGAAAAAACCCCAAATTATTATATATATATAATATTAGAATTTATATATTACACATTATAATATTATATATATATATTATTTTATATAATAATTATTATACATATTATTCTATAATTTTTAGAACATATAATTTTATATTTATGTTAAAAATTAAATAATTATAAAGTTCAATAAAAAATATTATTATTCAATCATTTAAACAAGTGATAAGGTTTATAAATTTAACAAAACATCTTTTAATGATAAATCTAAAAAATTGGGTATTAATTGAGTTAATTGTTTAAATATTAGCTATACATATAATAACACAATTAATGATGTGGTGGCGTGGTTGAAAATAACAAGTTAACACTCTTTCTCTGCAAGTTGCGTGTTCGATCCCAAACACTTGTAATATCAATAATATACAAATTTTCAGATTTCGGGTTTGAATTCGGGTTTCGGGTTCGGGTATAAATATCCAATTCAAAAAATTTTCGGGTTTCGGGTATACCCGAATCCGATCTGAAATCTGATGGATTAGGTTCGGGTATTCATTTTCGGGTATTTTTCGGGTTCGGGTCGGGTTCGGGTATGGATAAAATTTTCGGGTTTGGATATGGATTCTGCAATACCCGACCCGATCCGACCCGATTGCCATCCCTGATACCAAGTACAAAAATAAAAATAATATCAAATTCTTGTAATAATATAGATTAAAATAAATAAAATGTTATTAAATTATATATGTAATTAAAAGAAGTCAAACTTAAGTCTTGTTAAATTATATAACTAAAAGAAGTCAAAGTTAAGTGTAATTATAAAAAATTTATCGTATATTTTTTTCTTTTGAATAATATGACCAGTGTTCTAAAAATTCCCGATAAATTTCCGATTCAACCGATTAATTCCCGATTAATCACCTACAAAATATCCGACCGATTCGATGTTTGAAATCCGTTTAATTTTTACGAATTTTTCTTTATTGGAGTTTATATAATTATGTATAAAATTAAAATACTATATTAATTTAAATATGAATAAGTATAGAAATTATGATATAATAAATATATATTTGTTAATAAATAACTAATATAATGATAATAATATATTAAATATAATTCAATATTATAAATATCTGATTTTTACTCCGATTAATTCTTCCGATTAATCTCCGATTTTCAATTAATTCTAAATCGGTAACTCGACCGATCTTCCCCGATTCTCAATTTTTACAACACTGAGTATGACTTTTAAATTTAGTTATTGATATGGTACAAGATACCCGGATAGGCGTCGACCTGTACTAAAGGGAGACATGCTCAACCGATCTGCTAAGACCCCCCTCTCCCAGGCCAATCAAGCATAGGAGCCCAGGCCCGGGTCTACCTTGCCTCCCGGATCCGGATCTGCCTGCATACCCGGATCCGGATCGGGGCCAAAACCACAGTTAGGGAGGTCTCAGCAGACACATCACATCCCACAACCCGCCAAGGAGGGGTACGTGGGCACGTGACTATGACAGCTATCAACAACCAACACCCCAGACAAGCCCGGCGCGTGTCAGAGGCCGTTAGGACACTCTGGAGGTGGTCCTCCCATGGACACGTGTAAGCAATCTGCCCAAGCCAGGCGTCCTCCACTCCCAAGATCCAACGACCCAGATTTAGAGGTAACTACCCCTAAACCCTACCTTGGGGCTATATATACCCCCAAGGCTGAAGGGTTTAGGGGTTGGAAAACATTTTTACTCTTACACTCACACACTCTCATACACTCAAAAACATACAGCAGCCATCAAATATAAACACACATACACAGCAGCCTCTAAATTACATAAACATATATCCCTTCATCTTCTCCAAAGCCTGTTCTCATTCTCACACCGGAGGCGCCGTGGGAGCCAAACCCCCCTTCCGGTGTTGTTTTGCAGGCGCCCAACCAGCAGCTACACCCCATCCACGCATAGAAGGTCCAGGAACGCCGTCGGACGGAGCCGCCCGCTCACCGGAGTTATCATTTGGCGCTAGAAGGAGGGGGCTCCATCCTTGGGTCTCGGTGCCCATGGATTCATCTTCATCAGCAAACTCTTGAGAGAGTCCACTTTCAAACCTGTAAGAACATAAACAACCAAACCTTTTCTTGAATATGAGTTTTCATTTTAAACACGTTTGTATGAGCTTCTTGCTTTAGGCCGTGTTTGTGTGAGCCCGCTCTTGTTTGTTAAGTTTTAGTTGTTTAGGGTTTGATAATCTTGGTAATCTCGAAGCCTGGGGTTTAGTAGTCTTGGTGGTTTAAAACCCAGAACTGTTTTAGCTTGCGTATTTTCTTTTGTGTTTAAGAGCCTGCTGTTCTTGTTTGGTATTATTCTTAGCAAAACCCAGAAAGTTTGCTTGCTGTTATTCTGGAAATTTTTTGTAATATTCAAAAAAGCAACCTCAGATCCACATTTGTAGCCTCAAATCTTGGTCAGTTGTTTGTACAATTGTGGTAATGGCAAGAGCAGGAAAAAGTACAGCTGGTAGGCCCTCCGCCAGTACCCACATTCAGGATCAAGACCCCTCTCAAGTTCAAGAACCTGGGGGAGACATGGAGACCTTCCAGGAGCAACCACTGACACAGCATACTCCAATCAGGGATGCTAGAAATGTCATAGAGCTAAATCAGTACAAGTACACCAATGTTCCAGTTGCAGAGGAGCATATGGCTAACTTAACAAGCCATGAACTTGCTGAAGCAATCAGGCTCTACAGAGATGAACAAGCCCGGGCTCAGATGGAATTTGAGCAAGATGATGAGCAAGAAGAGTCCGGGGACTCTCAGCAATCCAGGAGATCTGTCTTCGACCGAATTGGGGCTAAGGCAAAAAAGAATCAAAAGGAGCCTAGCAAGAAGGAGACAGAAGCAACCAGAAAGAAAAAGCTAGAAGAAATCAAAGAAAAGATAAGAAAAGAGGAGGAGGAAAAGCTGGAGCAAAAAATTCAGAAAAGAATGCAGATGGAGGAGGAGAGACTCCTAGCTAAAACAAAAGGAAAAAGAACACGGAGGGACCCTACCCCCGAACTCATTTCCAATGACGAAGAGGAGGGTCAGAAAGACCTCAAGGAAATGATCTACGAGCTCTAGAGAAAAATGGAGAAAGAATCCGGGGTGGAAGTTGGGGAAACCCTCACGCCCTTCAGCCACTCCCTAGAAGCCATCCCCCGACAGAAAAATCTCAAACACTACAACTTCGATTCTTTCGATGGGCTGGGGGATCCGGAAGAGCACCTCAACTATTTCGAACAGATAGCTCAGATATACTATTACAATGACTTGACGAAATCCAAATTCTTCGCCTCGACCCTCAAAGGGGGGGCTCAAAGATGGTTCAGTAGAATCCCATCAAGAAGCATCCACTCATGGAAAGAATTCAGAGAAGCCTTCCTTAGAAGATTCAGAGCTAATAAAACACATGAAATGCACATGTGCCACCTGGAGACAATGCGCCAGTATGATAACAAAGCACTCTCAGCCTACATGCGGAGGTTCCAGGAAGCCATCAACAAAGTGTTGAATCTCGATGAAAGGGAGGCTCTAAGCATATTTCGAAGAAACCTGGATCCAGAACACAACGAGAGATATATTGTGGAATTGATAAACAAGAAACCCCAAAACCTGGCCGCTGCTTATTCTATGGCAGCCCGGTTCATAAAAGAAACGGATGTTCTCCAGGCAATGAGAATGACTCGGAATGGAGGGAACAGGAACAAATCTTCTGATGACCGACCGAAAGGGGGTTACCATCAGGAGAAAAAGTTCAAACAAAGCAACCAAACCCAGCAAACAAACGTTGTACAAAACACCACAATATTCCAAAGATTGGGTCCTAAAACAGAATCCAAAAGTGATCCCGGTCCCCCTAGGCAGCAAAGGGAGCCTAGGCAAGAGCCAGAGTGGACACAACTAAACAGGACCCGGGAAGAGATATTGAAGGAGATCAAGGGAAAGCCATTCTACTATCCTCCAAAGCCAATACAGACTCCCCCAGAGAGCAGGCCTTACAACAGATAGTGCGACTATCATGAAACCCATGGGCACAAGACTGAGAATTGTCTCTCTTTAAAATACTTCATTGAAGATCAAGTCAAGAAAGGCAACCTGAATCAATACATCTCAAGGAAGAAAAATCAGAGAGAGGAATGGCAAAGAAAAGGTAAGAATGTGGTAAATGTGGTCCTGGAAGGCTCGCACTCTCCCCCTAGGAGCCCGGGCTCAGGAGATGAGGTATTCTCAATCCAATCCTACCCGGAGATGATGATCTCATTCAGCAGCAAGGATTATGAAGGGGTCAACCCAAATCACAACGAAGCCTTTGTGGTAACACTTGATATCTTTGACAACGAAGTGAGAAGGATGCTGATTGATAATGGATCTTCAGTAAACATACTCTTCAAGCATACTGTGGACCGGATGAAGCTAGGGAGCGTGCGCTCAAATGAATGCCGAGAGGACCCTCTGTATGGGTTCGGGAACAACTTGGTCCCGATCCAAGGAACTTTGTACTTGCCAGTGATGTTTGGATCGGCCCCAAACCAAGTTACCCATGTGATTAAGTTCTACGTGATCAATACTCCCTCATCTTACAACGGCATAATCGGGCGCTCGGCCTTGACCATGATCCAAGCAATCACCTCGATATCACATTTGAAAATCAAATTCCCAACTGCAACTGGGGTAGGAGAAATCAAGGGAGACTATGAGGTAGCTGAAAGATGTTATAGCCAGGCTCTAGTAATGGCTGAGACCCACCAAGACAACAAGAGAAAGGCTGTCGTGCTCCGGAAACAGCAAAGCATTAAGAAACATCGCCAACAATCAAGGGATGATGGGAGAAAAGAAGTTCAGGTCATAGAGACCCTCTCAGATCCAAAAGCAACCAAACAAGGCTCAGAAGAGCAAGAAAGCAACCAAGTGACAGAAGGGATTGAATTGGGCCTAGGCATTGACCAAACCAACCCTACTGTGCAAGCAACCAACCCAGAAATGACTGAAGAAAGAAACAATAAAGAGATGACAGCCCAGGCTCAGATTTACATGAAAAAGAACACAGAGGCTCGGATCCAAAAGATGGTATCAGATACGGATCAATCCAAGATAGAGGCCGCTGTTGAAATAGAAACAATTCTGATCAGCACAAGCGATCCTTCAAAAAAGATAAAGATAGGATCCGAGCTCGAGGCTAATTTCAGAAAAGACCTGGTGTCACTACTCCAAGGGTACCCTAATATATTCGCTTGGACCCCGAAAGAAATGCCCGGGTTGGATGAATCCATAGCAATGCATAGCTTGGACGTCAACCCAGAGAGGAAGCCAGTCAAGCAAAAGAGAAGAAATTTTGCCCCGGAAAGGCAGAAAGCAATCGATGAAGAAATTGAGAAACTACTGACAGCTGGAATAATATGCGAAGTCAAATACCCAGAATGGCTGGCAAATGTAGTGATGGTGAAAAAACCAAACGGAAAGTGGAGAATGTGTATCGATTACACAGACTTGAACAGTGCATGCCCAAAAGACCCCTACCCCTTGCCAAATATTGATCAATTGATAGATGCAACCTCTGGGCACGTGATGCTAAGTTTTATGGACGCCTACTCAGGGTACAACCAGATCAAGATGAATCCCAGAGACATTCTAAAGACAGCCTTCATCACCCACAGGGCGGTCTATGCCTATGTAATGCTGCCGTTCGGATTGACTAATGCGGGAACAACATATCAAAGGGCAATGAATAAAATCTTCAAGGACCAGATTGGAAGGAACTTGGAATCCTATGTGGATGATATGATTGCAAAATCCACAAGCGTCCCCGGGCACATAGGAGACCTGAGAGAATGCTTCGACAACTTGAGAAAATACTCACTCAGGCTCAATCCAGAAAAATGCACATTTGGAGTAGGGGCAGGAAAATTCCTTGGATTCATGATAAGCAACCGAGGAATTGAAGCCAACTCAGAAAAGATAAAGGCAATTTAAGAGATGAAGGCTCCCTGTTAGGGCGAAATCACGCACTAATATTCACGCAAGTATACGCGTTCGCAAGTAATATAGAATACTTTCTAGTTCGTTCCCTCAGAGACTCAGACTAAGTTATTGTCTAATTTAACTCACTCACCAATGTATGATTACTTCTCAATGTTAAGATAATAACACTTAAAATTGTGATTAAATATTAACTATAATTAACTACTTAATTAACCACTTAACTAACACTGCAATTTATCAATAATAAAACACTCATGAGATCACAACTTCATTATTACTTCCTTCTATAGCCATAGTTATTACCTTTAGCATGTGACAGTGATGATATTAATCGAATAACACAAAACTGATAAAAGCCAACTTTCATTGTACTAATACCATTCTACCAAACATCCACAATTAAGATAGAAATTGAATAGTCATCAATTATGTTGAGTTTCTATATGTCTACAGAAATTGACAACACAATGATTTAAGCACAAGTTACTCCTTTTGATTACATAGGGCAAATAAAACTGTTAGAGTTACCCACTAATCATGCACAACGTACATGAACCTATGCTAGCATGGCAAGTTCTAAACCTCAAGATCCACTGCCGCTTCACAAGAGATTAACACCCTATCTTATATGTTCGCGACGCACATAAGACGAATACGCACAACCTATACTAGATATCATGCAATCATCACACACTAAAGTTTTAAACAATTAACTAAAGAATTCCATAATAAATCCATTGCAACCCCATGATCACGATTAGCCCATAATAGAACTTATCGCCATCATGGGTTCATATGAAATCATGATAAACGAACACAAGAAAATAACAACTAAACTAATTATATTAAAACAGAGTACGTCACAAGAGTAAATAAGTCAAAGCAAGAAAACTAGCATCCAACGTTACAACGAAATAAGAATCACAAGAATATATGCTTCCTCTTCGTTGCTGTGTGCTAAATCGGTCTTCTTCCTTATCTCCTTCGCTTCTTGCAAAACACAATCTAAAACATAATCCCTTCTTAATACCCTGTGAAAAACGTCTCAAATCTACTTATATAATAGTCCCATAAAACTCAGATTACATAGAAGTTGGAAGCCAAACAGAAGTAGAAGTCTAAAATAATATATTATTTTCCCCGACCCTGCGCGGCCGCTCAGCATTTCTGCGCGGGCGCGCAAGGCTGCTGCGCGGCCGCTCAGCATAGCTGCGCGGGCGCGCAGGACCCTACTGGAAAATTTCCAGGTTTGCTCCGTTTCTTCGCCGTAATCTGCCCGTTCTTTTCCTCTCGCAATGGTGAACACATGCAAAGGCTTATTCTTGATGATTCCTCCTCCGAAATGCAACTAATACCCTGAAATGCATAAACACTAGAAAAACGCATCAAATACACAAAATACTTGATTTCAAGACACCAATTTAAGCCATTTTAAGACGTTCTAAGTGATATAAAATGCCACTTATCACACCCCCAAACTTAAATCGATGCTTGTCCTCAAGCGTCACAGACTCAAAAACAAATAAAAATATGCATGAATACAATCTATATGAAAATGCAACGATCCCCCTTGCTACAATTAACCAATCAAATTGTCACGTCTCAACGAATGCAGTTAGACACTAAAGATCAAGAAACTCATGCAAACGGACATACCGCCAGAAACGTGGTGTGTGCAAATGCTTAACAGATATGCTTCGGAACTAGACCAATTACTATGACTAGACTTTCCTCAAGGCAATCCTACGATTATACAAAGAATAAAAATTCTAGGCACAAAGTGATATACAACACTACAAGAACTTTAGAGTTTACTACGGAATCGTGCTTTTTATTTACAACGCAAATGCTTATTTGACCGTGCAGTGAGTGAGGTCCACAAAAGACTTATACAATGGTATCCATGTAACGAGCGTTAGGTTAGCGGATCCCAGACTCTAAAAGCCTTAGGTCACTAGGCACAAAGTCCCCTAAGAACTTAATAACTCGAATACCAAAGAGCCCACTCTTGATCAATTACGCAAATTTTTTTTTATTCTTTTATTTTGAGCAAGTGCGTTTCGCTCCATCTTGCTCAACCCTAGACTACTCGCATAACATGCGAGCCGGCTACTAGCCATTTGACGCCTAGCCACAACTAGCAACAAATTCCATTTTTACTCCATTTTTTTTTCTTTTTTTCATGCCTTTACCACTAAGAACCTATTATCAAATTCTAAGCATAATAAATAGATTATCCTCGAAAATAATCAGATCATAACAACAATCTAGTCCTTCAGCATTCTCTAAGACTTAATGACAATACAAGTGCTTCTAGCATGCATATCAACCTACACAACTTAATATCACTTTAATGTTATCACTACACTCGCATCAATATCACAATTCAGTCGATAAATCATTGCAAAAGGGATCATGGTATATGCATGAACTATATGATATGACAACAAATAAAGCTATAAAAAAAACTATATGGCAAAAATTATGCAACTATATGAACTAACTATCATGAATATGCAACTATATGACACACACAAAATATTCATTAACTACCACCCCCAAACTTAAAATCTTCACTGTCCCCAGTGAAGGTAGTAGAAAGGAACACAGGGTATACCTACTCGGAGTCATCATCATCATCACCCTCAGTGGGTGGAGTATCAGGCGGCGGGTATGCAGAGTCCTCACCAAAAACTGGCCACTGGATATCAGCTCCAAGGCCTCGAAAAGCAGTCCCTAACGCAAGGGTGAGCTCCTGAGCAAACCTGCTCTGCGTCTCATACATGGCATCCATCCGCCGTGAAAGCCTCCTATACTGGGCATCACCCATCCCAGCACCCTCCTGAGCTCTCGAAGAACTAGCCTCACCACGCCCTGGCCTGGCCATAGTAGCACCTCGTGCTGGACGCCCTCCTGGAAGACGATAACCCAGCCCATGCTCCTCAGGCTCACCACCGGTCCACTCCTGCATCCCATTCAGAGTGCCAGAATCTATAGGAGCTGCTGGCAACTGCAACTGCTCATGAGCCGGCCAGTTCACTCCTACTGCACGGCATAGCTTTGTAACCGTGGATGCATAAGGGATGTTCATATGCTTTGCTCCCCTCAAAAACTTCAGAATTCCTTGGTAGATAAACTCACCAAGGTCCACATAGTATTCCTCATTCAGAATTCCCCACAACAACTGTGCTCTCTCAACTGTGACCTCGTGTGCATGTGAAGAAGGCAAGATATTAGCACATATAAATGCGTTCCATGCACGGGCATACCTGTTCATGGCGATCGCCGGAAAGTGACGATACTCATTATTGGCTGGACTGCGGTTCCAAACTGTGCCCGGTCGACAGAGAGTCGCACAAATCAAATCCAAGTCAAAATCCTCAGCAGTCTTTTCATTCCAGTTCTCCTCCTCGGGCTTCCTCTCTCGCTGTCCAATCACTCGGCGAATCGCCGCAGGATGATAATCAACCGTCAGCCCCCGAACTACAGAAAACCCATTCTTTTCAGCCTTCGCGTTCGCGTAGAACTCGCGAACAACACTCATCGGTACTGCTTCGGGTGACTCACAAAAAGCTATCCACCCCTTCTCTGCAATCATGGGCAACTAACTCACCATCCCTCCCTGATGGTAAAAACCCCCTCTCCTTCAGAATCGGCTTCCCCAACAGCCTAGTATACTCCTCCTCCGCGGCTCTGTCAGTTAACCGAGGCCTCGCAGCAGTACCCCTTGATGAATCAGCAGTAGGGACTGTGCTGCTGCTGTCAATAGTGCGTGCTCTCTTGGGTGCCATTGATTTGTGAATAAAAGTGTGTAAGAACTGATTTTTGATGTTTATGAGAGGGTTTAAGTGTAGGAAGTTGTGGGAGATATGTAGGATAGGTGTATGTATATATAGGTGTGGAGTAGGTTAAATTAGATTAGGAGTGGGGTTGAGGGATAAAATCATGGGGTAATGGGAAAAGAATTCGAGGGTGTATGGGCTGTAATGGGTTTTTGTGTTTTTTTTTTTTTCTGAACTGTAAAAAAAAATTCTGGAACTCGACCCCTGCGCGGCCGCTCAGCATTTCTGCGCGGGCGCGCAGCAAGCTGGCGCAGCATAGCTGCGCGGGCGCGCAGAGGGTCTCTGGAATTTTTTTTTTCAGCCCCTGTTTTCTGATTTTTTTGTGTTTTTGGATAGGTTATTAACTTCTAAGGGTTCCTGTAACAACAATTCATGGGTTGCCTCCCACGCAGCGCTTCTTTTTCGTCATTAGCTTGACGTTCCGTTCCTTTCTCACGTAGTCAACAAAATGGCACTAACCACCTCTCGGTTTGCCATGTCCCCATAGTAGTGCTTCAACCGCTGACCGTTAACCTTGAATGCTTGGTCCGAATCATTCTCAAAAATTTCCACCGCTCCATGTGGAAACACAGTTTTGATAATAAAAGGTCCAGACCACCTTGATTTCAACTTCCCAGGAAAAAGTCGGAGCCGAGAGTTGAATAACAGAACTTGTTGCCCTGGCACAAACAACTTAGGATGTAGCTTCCTATCGTGCCACCTTTTCACCTTTTCCTTATACATTTTGTTATTCTCGTACGCTTGAAGTCGAAATTCATCAAGTTCATTAAGCTGAAGCATTCTTTTCTTACCAGCTGCATCTAAATCCAGGTTCAATTTCTTCAATGCCCAGTAGGCCTTATGCTCAAGCTCCGCCGGTAGATGACATCCCTTACCGTACACCAACTGAAACGGTGACATCCCAAGTGGAGTTTTGTATGCTGTTCTGTAAGCCCAAACAGCTTCATCGAGCTTTAAAGACCAATCCTTCCTTGATGGACAAACAACCTTCTCTAGAATGCGCTTTATCTCTCTGTTAGACACTTCCGCTTGACCATTTGTTTGCGGATGATAGGCAGTAGCTACTCGATGATTCACATTATAACGCTGCATCATAGAAGTGAACTTACGGTTGCAAAAATGCGATCCTTCATCACTTATGATTACCCGAGGTGTTCCAAACCTTGTGAAAATTTGCTTATGAAGAAAATTTAGCACTGCCTTTGCATCATTTGTTGGTAAAGCTTTAACTTCGACCCATTTTGAGACATAATCGACTGCCAGCAAAATGTACTGATTATTGCAAGACGAGATAAAAGGCCCCATGAAATCGATTCCCCATACATCAAAGACCTCGACTTCAAGCATCACATTTAATGGCATCTCATCCTTCCTTGACAAATTTCCCACTCTTTGGCAACGATCACACCTTAAAACAAACTGATGAGCATCCTTGAACAAGGTGGGCCAGAAAAAACCTGCTTGCAGAATACGAGCTGCCGTTTTCTCACCTCCATAGTGTCCACCATAAACCGTGGAATGGCAGTCTCGTAATATCCCCTCCGTCTCACAGAACGGGATACATCTCCTGATGATCTGGTCAGCTCCCTGTCTAAACAAATATGGTTCATCCCACATATACCACTTCACCTCATGCAGAAACTTCTTCTTTTGCGCGGATGTCAAATTGGGAGGCATTATATTGCTGACAAGATAGTTTACAATATCTGCAAACCATGGTTCTTCCTCCTGAATTGCAAACAACTGCTCATCCGGAAAAGATTCATTGATTAACGTCCTATCTTGTGAAGTAGAATCGGGATTCTCCAACCTAGAGAGATGGTCAGCTACTTGATTCTCGGTACCTTTTCTATCTTTGATCTCTAACTCAAATTCCTGAAGTAAAAGCACCCAACGAATGAGTCTCGGCTTCGAATCCTTCTTAGAAACCAGATAGCGAATAGCTGCATGATCAGTGAATACTGTCACTTTCGTACCAAGCAGATAAGATCGAAATTTCTCAAAGCCAAAGACTATAGCCAAAAGCTCCTTCTCAGTAGTGGTGTAGTTCAATTGGGCCCCATTTAAAGTCTTACTCGCATAGTAGACCACATGGAAGAGATTTTTCTTGCGCTGTCCCAGAACTGCACCTACCGCATAGTCACTCGCGTCACACATCATCTCAAACGGTTCTGTCCAATCTGGTGCTGTAATAACTGGTGCCGTGATCAAACTCTCCTTGAGAGTCTCGAATGCTGCCAAACATTCATCATCAAATTTGAAAGGCACATCTTTCTCAAGTAAATTGCACAACGGCTTAGATATCTTTGAAAAGTCCTTGATGAATCGTCGATAAAAACCCGCATGACCGAGAAAACTACGGATTCCTTTCACTGAATTAGGTGGGGGAAGATTTTCAATGACTCCCACCTTGGCCTTGTCCACCTCCAGACCTTTGCTAGAGACCTTATGCCCAAGGATAATGCCTTCACGCACCATAAAATGACATTTCTCCCAATTAAGCACCAAATTAGTTTCCACGCATCTTTTGAGTATGACGCGCAGATTATTCAAGCATTCATCATATGAGTGTCCAAAGACGGAGAAGTCATCCATGAACACTTCGACGTTATTTCCAATCATGTTAGAGAATATAGCCATCATACATCTCTGAAAGGTGGCTGGGGCGCCACATAACCCAAACGAAACTCTACGAAAAGCAAATGTGCCAAATGGACAAGTGAAGGTAGTCTTTTCCTGATCCTCTGGTGCAATACAAATCTGATTATACCCGGAATACCCATCCAGAAGACAAAAATACTCATGTCCCGCCAATCTGTCAAGCATTTGATCAATAAAAGGGAGAGGGAAGTGATCCTTTCTTGTGGCTTTGTTCAATTTTCTATAATCCATGCATACTCTCCATCCTGTAACTGTTCGAGTAGGGATGAGCTCATTCTTTTCATTTGCGACCACAGTGATACCTCCCTTCTTAGGAACACATTGTACAGGGCTCACCCACGAGCTGTCAGAAATAGGATAAATGATGCCTGCATCTAGCCATTTCAGAATTTCTTTCTTCACCACCTCCTTCATGATTGGGTTCAGTCTTCGCTGCTGTTCCACAGTTGGCTTACTACCTTCTTCTAACAGAATTTTATGCATACAATATGAGGGACTTATCCCCTTGATGTCTGCTATAGTCCATCCTATAGCCGATTTGAATTCTCTCAAAATCCTTAAGAGCTTGTCTTCCTCACTACCTGAAAGGTCAGCTGAAATAATAACAGGTAACGTAGATGAATCACCTAAAAAGGCGTACCTCAAGTGTTCAGGTAATGGTTTGAGCTCTAAGGTAGGCGCTTCTTCTATTGATGGTTTGAGCTTCCCTTCAGCGTTCTTGAGGTCAGAAGTACCAAGAGATTCAAATGGTATATCTAGCTTTCGCTTCCAGGGAGAAGCGTTCAGATATTGTAATTGCTCGTTGCTATCTTCATCATCACTGTCAAATTCCCCCACTAAGGCCTTTTCCAATGCATCAGACATTAGCATGTGATCGAGTTCCGAAGTAACCGCAGAATCAATCACATCCACTTTTAAGCACTCCTCATCTTCTATAGGGAATTTCATTGCCTTGAATACGTTGAAGGTCACATCTTGATCTTGAACCCGCATAGTAAGTTCTCCTTTTTGCACATCTATCAAGGTACGGCCAGTTGCCAGGAAAGGCCTCCCCAAGATTATGGGAATCTTTTTATCTTCCTCAAAATCCAGAATAACAAAATCAGCAGGAAAGAAGAGCTTATCCACCTTGACGAGCACATCCTCAACTATGCCCCTTGGGTAAGTAATGGAACGGTCCGCCAATTGTAGCGACATGTATGTGGGTTTTGGATCAGGTAGGTCCAGCTTTTTAAAGATTGACAACGGCATCAGATTAATGCTTGCTCCCAAATCACAAAGGCACTTGTCAAAAGTTAGATTTCCAATGGTGCAAGGAATGGTGAAGCTTCCTGGATCTTTTAGTTTTGGTGGTAACTTTTATTGCAGAACCGCGTTGCATTCTTCCGTGAGAGCAACGGTTTCAAGGTCATCCAGTTTCACCTTCCTTGAAAGAATAGTCTTCATAAACTTCGCATAACTAGGCATTTGTTCCAGAGCCTCAGCGAAAGGTATATTGATGTGAAGTTTCTTGAACACCTCCAGAAACTTCCCGAACTGTCTATCCAGCTTTTGTTGCTGCAATCTCTTAGGAAAAGGTGGTGGAGGATAGAGCTGTTTCTCCCCTGTATTAGCTTCAGGCAGAGTGTATTCAACAGTAGTCTTTCTTGGTTCCGCCGCTTTCTCCCTTTGCTTAGATTCTTCATCTCGAACTTCAGCTTCGACTTCTTTTGCCTTTTCAGCATCAGCTACTTTTCCAGACCTTAAGGTAATAACCTTGACTTGCTCTTTAGCTTCCTTCCTGCCTGGTACTTCCGTGTCACTGGGAAGAGTGCCAGGTTGACGATTGAGCACTGCATTGGCTAATTGACCGATTTTTCCAAGGTCTTGATAGAAACCGCCTGACTCTTGCACAACAGCTTAAGTTCCTCAAAATCAGCACTAGTAGGTGCAGCTGCACTTCCCTGTTGAGGATATGATTGTCTTGTAGCATACTGCTGTGGTTGCTGGAATCCAGGTGGGTTAAACTGTTTACTCACTCCTTGCTGATATGGTGGCTGAATAGCATTCTGATTATTTCCCCAGCTGAAATTTGGATGATTTCTGTTGTTAGGATGATAGGTCGCTGGCACAGGCTGCTGTTGTCGCTGATAATTATTCACATACTGAACAGATTCGTTGACAAGAGAACACTGATCCGTAGCATGAGAACCTGCACAAAGCTCACAAACCATAGCTATTTGATTAACTCCATACGTAGCCAAAAAATCAACCTTCATTGATAGCGCTTGGAGCTGGGCTGCAATAGCGGTGGCTGCATCAACTTCCAGAATACCTGCTACCTTGCCTGATGTCATCCTCTGAGTTGGGTTTTGATGCTCATTTGCAGCCATCGTCTCAATAAGATTGTACGCCTCAGTATAGCTTTTAGCCCATAAGGCGCCTCCCGCTGCTGCATCGAGCATGGGCCGAGATTGAGCCCCCAAACTATTATAAAAACCAGTGATTACCATCCAATCCGGCATTCCATGATGTGGACATTTTCTCAACATTTCCTTGTAGCGTTCCCAAGCCTCGCACATAGATTCTGTAGGTTGCTGCGCAAACTGAGTAAGAGCACTCCTCATAGCAGCAGTCTTTGCCATTGGATAAAACTTCACCAGAAACTTTTGCGCAAGATCTTGCCACGTAGTGATTGACCCAGCTGGTTCAGAATGTAACCAGTCTTTAGCCTTATCCCTCAGTGAGAATGGGAAAAGCCTCAACTTGATAGCCTCATCAGTCACGCCATTATACTTAAAAGTGCTGCAGATCTCGACAAAATTCCTTATGTGCATGTTGGGGTCTTCAGTTGCCGCTCCTCCAAAAGAAACAGAATTCTGCACCATCTGAATAGTGCCCGGCTTGATTTCAAAGGTGTTAGCTTGAATAGCCGGATGAAGGATGCTTGACTGAATGTCATCAATTTTAGGCCGAGAAAAATCCATAAGAGCTGGATCAGCTTGAACAATATGATCTCCCATATTTACTGGTTCTTTCTGCTCAGTTCCTGAATCTGAATCCTCAAAATCTAACTTCTCCGGTGTATCAAGAACTTCGTCTTTCTCCTCAGCTGTATCTAAGGTCCTCTTGCGAGCACGAGAACGAGTTTGCATAAACGCACTAAAGTACCTGAAACACAACCGAAAAGAGTAATTAACTACTACGTCCTAATCACTGAGTCCTAATGACCAATGATGGTAAGTACATAAACTAAAAAAATACGCCGAGTCCCCGGCAGCGGCGCCAAAAACTTGTTAGGGCGAAATCACGCACTAATATTCACGCAAGTATACGCGTTCGCAAGTAATATAGAATACTTTCTAGTTCATTCCCTCAGAGACTCAGACTAAGTTATTGTCTAATTTAACTCACTCACCAATGTATGATTACTTCTCAATGTTAAGATAATAACACTTAAAATTGTGATTAAATATTAACTATAATTAACTACTTAATTAACCACTTAACTAACACTGCAATTTATCAATAATAAAACACTCATGAGATCACAACTTCATTATTACTTCCTTCTATAGCCATAGTTATTACCTTTAGCATGTGACAGTGATGATATTAATCGAATAACACAAAACTGATAAAAGCCAACTTTCATTGTACTAATACCATTCTACCAAACATCCACAATTAAGATAGAAATTGAATAGTCATCAATTATGTTGAGTTTCCTATATGTCTACAGAAATTGACAACACAATGATTTAAGCACAAGTTACTCCTTTTGATTACATAGGGCAAATAAAACTGTTAGAGTTACCCACTAATCATGCACAACGTACATGAACCTATGCTAGCATGGCAAGTTCTAAACCTCAAGATCCACTGTCGCTTCACAAGAGATTAACACCCTATCTTATATGTTCGCGACGCACATAAGACGAATACGCACAACCTATACTAGATATCATGCAATCATCACACACTAAAGTATTAAACAATTAACTAAAGAATTCCATAATAAATCCATTGCAACCCCATGATCACGATTAGCCCATAATAGAACTTATCGCCATCATGGGTTCATATGAAATCATGATAAACGAACACAAGAAAATAACAACTAAACTAATTATATTAAAACAGAGTACGTCACAAGAGTAAATAAGTCAAAGCAAGAAAACTAGCATCCAACGTTACAACGAAACAAGAATCACAAGAATATATGCTTCCTCTTCGTTGTTGTGTGCTAAATCGGTCTTCTTCCTTATCTCCTTCGCTTCTTGCAAAACACAATCTAAAACATAATCCCTTTTTAATACCCTGTGAAAAACGTCTCAAATCTACTTATATAATAGTCCCATAAAACTCAGATTACATAGAAGTTGGAAGCCAAACAGAAGTAGAAGTCTAAAATAATATATTATTTTCCCCGACCCTGCGCGGCCGCTCAGCATTTCTGCGCGGGCGCGCAAGGCTGCTGCGCGGCCGCTCAGCATAGCTGCGCGGGCGCGCAGGACCCTACTGGAAAATTTCCAGGTTTGCTCCGTTTCTTCGCCGTAATCTGCCCGTTCTTTTCCTCTCGCAATGGTGAACACATGCCAAGGCTTATTCTTGATGATTCCTCATCCGAAATGCAACTAATACCCTGAAATGCATAAACACTAGAAAAACGCATCAAATACACAAAATACTTGATTTCAAGACACCAATTTAAGCCATTTTAAGACGTTCTAAGTGATATAAAATGCCACTTATCACTCCCAGAACACAAAAAGATGTGCAGAAGCTAGCAGGATCACTAGCAGCACTCAGAAGATTCATCTCCAAGCTAGCTGAGAGATGCCTACCCTTCTTTGACCTATTAAAAGGAGCAACCAACAAGAGAGAAGTTAATTGGAGCCCGAAATGCCAAAGCGCATTTGAAGAAATCAAAAGGTACCTTTCTCAACCCCCTGTGTTAACAAAAGCTCAACCCGGGGAACCCCTATCCCTTTACCTGTCAGCAGGGGCCCTGACAGTTGGAGCAGCCTTGATCAGGGAAGAGAATGGCAAACAGCAACCAGTTTATTATATGAGCCAAGTGCTAAAAGATGCAGAGACCCGGTACCCGAGGCTAGAAAAGTTTGCTTATGCCTTAGTCACAACATCCAGGAAACTCAGACACTACTTCCAGGGAAGGGAGATACGAGTAGTAACAAATCAACCATTAAGGAAGATAATACACAAGCCAGATGTCTCAGGGAGGTTGGTAAATTGGTCAGTTGAGCTAAGTCAGTTCAATCTAAGTTTCATTCCTAGAACAGCAATCAAAGCCCAGGCTCTAGCTGATTTCATCATAGAATGTAATTTCCCAGAAGAAGAGCCCGTGCTCATGAGCATTGACCCTGAGACAAACACAGATCAAGAAACAGAAGCCTGGGCTCTCAAAGTTGATGGTTCTTCAACAAATGAAAGATCGGGAGCCGGGCTCATCCTAAAGAGCCCAGAAGGGTTCACAATCCAAACAGCAATCTCATTTGCATTCTCAGCAATAAACAACCAGGCAGAGTACGAGGCCTTGATTGCAGAATTGAAGCTAGCAAGAACACTCAGGATTCAGAATCTCAAAATCTACAGCGACTCCCAGATCGTCGTAAAGCAAACAAATGGCGAGTACATAGCCAAGGATCCAGTTCTAGCCAAGTACCAGGCTCTGGTCCAAAGCTACCTCGCCTTGATACCAAAAATACAAGTCATCCAAATCTGCAGAGAGGAAAATTCAGAAGCTGATACACTATCTAAGCTTGTTCAAAATTCATCAGACCTGGATTGTTCCGTCTACTTCGAAGAATTGCAGAAACCAAGCACAGATTCTGAGGAAGTCATGGAAATAGAAAACAGTCCAAATTGGATGACCCCATTCATTAACTACTTAGAGAGGGGAGAGCTCCCGGAGGATAAAGGCAAGGCGCAAAGGTTAAAGGCAAAAGCTTCAAAATTCTTCATGGAAGAGGGAATACTCTATCGCCGGACCTTCTCCTCCCCAATCCTCAAGTGCATAGGCCCAGGAGAGGCACAGTACTGCCTCATGGAAGTTCACGAAGGAATCTGCGGGGACCACATATCCGCAAAAGCACTAGCTCACAAAATCATAAGGCAGGGGTACTACTGGCCTACTATCCATCAGGATTCAACAGACTTTGTGAAAAAACACAAGGAATGCCAACTCTTCAGCAATGTGACACGGATGAGCCCAGTCCTACCTTCTTCAGTCTTGTCACCAATCCCATTTACTGTATGGGGCATTGATATCATGGGACCCTTTCCCAGGGCCAGAGGAGACTTCAGGTACTTACTAGTCTCAATTGATTATATGACAAAATGGGTAGAGGCAAAGGCAATGAGAACAATAAACCAACAAGACTGCATCAAGTTCATGAACAACATATTGATGAGGTTCGGGATCCCGAGGGTACTGGTCTCAGATAATGGTCCACAGTTCGTTGGTTCAGAATTCGAATCCTACCTTCAAGAAAGGGGCATCCGGAACAAGAAGTCATCAGTAGCCTACCCTCAAGGAAACGGTCAAGTTGAAGTAACAAACCGAATACTTCTCAGGGGGATAGAGAAGAGACTCAGGGAAAGCAAAACCAAATGGCCAGAAGAATTGCCTAATGTACTTTGGGCATACAGAACAAGCCCCAGAACAAGCACAGGAGAAACCCCCTTCAAGCTGGCTTATGGAACTGAAGCCATGCTACCAATTGAAGTAGGATCCCCCTCCCATCGAGCAATCAACTTTGATGAGATAGCAAATGAGGAGGGGCTCAGAACGAATATTGAGCTAATTGATGAAGTCCGAGACCAGGCAGTGGCAAGAATGGAAAAATATAAGCAGAAAACAAGAGAGCACTTCAGCAAGAAGTCCCGGGTCAAAAACTTTCAAGTTGGAGACCTGGTACTTCGAGACACGGAAGCTTCACGGCCTCCCCATCCGGTCCCTTCCCCTCCGAGTCGCATATGACCCGGTCAGCAATAACAGTTTTTCCGCGAGGAGGCTTTCCCGGGGCGGATTTCCTCTTCTTCGAAGGAGGTTCCTCATCAGAGATTTCCTGGACGTCTGGGTCCTTAGCCAGGGGAGCATTACCCGGATCAGCCACATTCCGGGGGGCAGAAGATTCGGCACCACCCTCTGCATCCGCAGATCTGGATCCGGTACCAGGGACCCCCTTTGTTGTCTTGTATGCCAATCCCAATGAGTTAAAAGCTGCTGCATAAGCTGAAGAAGACATTATGGACCGGGATGCGGGGTTATAATGCGGCACTGAAAAATGGAAAAGGAAAACTATCACCATAGGATTGATAAAAATGCAAAGACTACCAAATCCGGAAATAGAATACTGCAGTAAGCCCGGACCATGTCAAGACGTTTTATGCAAATTAGCTACAAGTAAAAAACCAAAAGATACGGAAAAGCAGAGGGACCCGGATCAAAGACCAAAATAGACTTTGATCCGGACCAAAAATTACAAGATGCAAGCAAAAGGAAGGTAATCCGGTTCTCCAAGCTAGGATGGGGACCCAGATCAAAAAAAATATTAAACAAGAACTTACAGCCAAGTTGGAACAGGAGTTTATGGTTCATGAACGTATCCCGGGTTGGCTGGAACCCGAGACTACCACAAAATTTTCTAATTTGATCTACAACCTCCCCCTCTAAGATCTCTGGGTTGAACTTCGTCTTAACCTCCCCAGCTGTGAAATAAGGAAGATACTCCAAATCATACCCCTTCAACATCAATATCTCCCCATTCCAATGTTTCAAAGAAGTCTGGTGCATAACCGGTTTGGACCTACCCGGACCAAATCCACACTCTGCTGCCCGGAATCTCAGCTCGTAAAAAGGTTTCTGGCTTGACCTAGAAAGATAAAATATCTGGTGGAACAATTTGAAGGTAGGCATGAGCCCGGCCTTGTTGCAGCAAGCTATGAACCAAGTCATAGACTTTATTCCATTTGGAGTTATCTGCATGGGGGATATCCTATAGACATACTTACACAGGTGCTTGAGAAAAATATGGCAGCGTGGGCTCCTCCCGAACCTTAAATGCTCCAGCCAGACCGGGACAAAACCATCCGCAGGACGATGAAAGATCCTCTCATACGGCTCGGGCCACCTCCAAGCGATATCAGGAGTCAACTGAAAAGCAGCCCGAATTGCCTTGTCCATATCACCCGGTTCAGCTTCAGCATAAAAATCCTTCAGCTCGTAATGATCCCGGCTGATCCCAAATGAAGCAAAAGCTGCCTCCAGGGCGCCCTGATCATAAACGCCCGGGTGGCCATCCTCGTGCCTCTCGTATCTGACTCGGGTATAGTATATGCTATCTTCAAACCCGGGTGGCTTTCTAACAAAGTGATATTTAATATCGGACCAGCGGCCATCCGGGGTGAAAATAACAGAGTTTTCTGGAAGCCTCTTGAACCGGAAGCTCGTAATTGTTCCCACGGACCCGGACCCCTTTCTAACCATCTCGCCCCGGATCTGTTCTCTACCAGACGAATCCGGATCACTCTCCTCGTCAGAAAAGTTGGGATATCAGTTGTATACTTTCCTAGCTCGCTCTTTGATCCGGACCATATACCTATTAAAATGAAGGTCAGTTAGTCTGGGCCCTACAGATTTTATTTGTCTTCCTAAGTGGTCCGGATCAGGTACGTTATTTTATCGCAACCTAATGATTCGGACCACCAATGCAAGTCCAACCCGGAAAAACATCAACGATCCGGATCATGTTAACTACAATCCACAAAAGCAAACCACCATGGACCCGGATCTTGATGGCAAATACCCAGATCCGGATCCATAACAACAAAAAACTTAAAGCAAAGCCCGTATACCCGGATCCCAACGACAAACAACCATGCCCGGATCAAAAGCAACCAAAAACAGATCAAAAAACCTAAGTCATACAATCCTACCATAAACCACCCCCAAATCCGGATCCTACACACCCAACCCGGATCAAAATCAAAACCCTAACCCACAAACAGTTAACCCAAGAATCAGCAAGCAAAATCCCCCCTTTTTACACATTTATACACCTATTCAACCGAAGAACATCAAGAACATGTAGTGCAAAACCCAGAAAAATCCAAACAAAAGCAACCAAAATCAAACCAAAAATGCCCAAAAACCCTCAGATCTAAACATGCATAGTGAAAAAAAAAGTCATATCAAAAACAAAAAACAACAAAAACACTTATCCACGAAGAAGAATATAAATCGAGGCACTTAGAATTCGGTGAAAACCGAAACAACTCTAAGAGAAATACGGTAAATACAAAGACGAAAGGAGAGAGACTTACAATTTGACTGGGAGCGAGAGCAAGAAACGGCGGAACAGCGGTGAAAAATTGAGCACCGAAAACCCAGAAGCTCCAAAACAATCCAAGAAAATTTAGAGAGAAAGAAGACGGAAGATGTGACTTTTCGTTTTTGGGGGAGAATAAAAAAGAAAAGAGAGGGCGGAGGCAGCTTTTTATAGGGGTAGGAGGGAGTTACTCCCCTGCCACGTGGCAACCAATGATTAGCCAACAGAGCAGTTACAATACATATATATGTATAATTACACACATATAAATGCAATTTAAAACCCATAATCAATATGGGCCGAGTTTTTAGGTAATAGCTGCCCAAAAATTCAAATTCGTGGGAGGGAATAAACTGAAAGACGTTACAACTCCTCGCCTTTTCAAATTCCACGGCTCTTTACCCGGATCAAGAGCCCTAATCCGGATCATTGTCAGCCGGATACAGATTTGGAAGAGAAAATTACCCGAGATCAATCCGGATATCTCTACTATACCAGATCCGGATTGGGGGGCAACCAGGAGCGGAAATTTTTCTAAGGCATCAACTATTCTACCTTAATCCGGATTGGCATCTACTACACCAGATCCGGATTGGGGGGCAACCAGGAGCGGAAATTTTTCTGAAGCAACTTTTCTACCTAAATCCGGATTGGTATCCACTACACCAGATCCGGATTGGGTGGCAACCAGGAGCGGAAATTTTTCTTTACTAAGACAAACATGCAACCCAACTCTACTCCCTCATCCAGAAATTCTGCATAAGGGAGTGGGGGGCAAATGAAAGGGTACAAGATACCCGGATAGGCGTCGACCTGGACTAAAGGGAGACATGCTCAACCGATCTGCTAAGACCCCCCTCTCCCAGGCCAATCAAGCATAGGAGCCCAGGCCCGGGTCTACCCTGCCTCCCGGATCCGGATCTGCCTGCATACCCGGATCCGGATCGGGACCAAAACCACAGTTAGGGAGGTCTCAGCAGACACATCACATCCCACAACCCGCCAAGGAGGGGTACGTGGGCACGTGACTATGACAGCTATCAACAACCAACACCCCAGACAAGCACGGCGCGTGTCAGAGGCCGTTAGGACACTCTGGAGGTGGTCCTCCCATGGACACGTGTAAGCAATCTGCCCAAGCCAGGCGTCCTCCGCTCCCAAGATCCAACGACCCAGATTTAGAGGTAACTACCCCTAAACCCTACCTTAGGGCTATATATACCCCCAAGGCTGAAGGGTTTAGGGGTTGGAAAACATTTTTACTCTTACACTCACACACTCTCATACACTCAAAAACATATAGCAGCCATCAAATATAAACACACATACACAGCAGCCTCTAAATTACATAAACATATATCCCTTCATCTTCTCCAAAGCCTGTTCTCATTCTCACACCGGAGGCGCCGTGGGAGCCAAACCCCCCTTCCGGTGTTGTTTTGCAGGCGCCCAACCAGCAGCTACACCCCATCCACGCATAGAAGGTCCAGGAACGCCGTCGGACGGAGCCGCCCGCTCACCGGAGTTATCAGTTATAATTCTAGTTATGTACCTAGTTATATTACTTGTTATATTAATCTAATATGTTAACTTTTAGTAATACAATTATTTAAAAGTAAATCGATGTTTCGATGAAATTAATGTGAAAACAAAGTATACAGAGAGTAAAAGTCAATTAGTGTTAGTTTAGATTTAATTATATATAATTTTAAAAATAATTATATAATTTTTCTAGTGAGTACCAAGATTGGTAATTTTGTGTTCTAACATGATTTCGCTTATTAGTATAGATAGTTGATAAGTGTGTTCTAATCTGATCAAACGTTATAAACTGGCACAAAACTGAACAGAACCAAACACTATGGTAACATGTACCACCCGTTTGTGGTTTTCCTATTCAGCTATCGACAACGAGTAAGATATATATCTTCGAGGTGCACCATATATCAGTATGAACATGCCCTAAAGTTTCCGGTGGGATGTTAAGAATGAACGAGGTCAGTATGCCTACTGCAACACTTCAAGAAATTGATACGACCAGTAATATCATGGGAGGAAAGAAAACAACATAACAGATCTTGATGGTGTAGATATTGTAACAATTAGAATGATCATAGTTCAATTTGAATTTACTGAATTGAGCTGAATGTTCAGCATTGACTAATGAGCACTTTCTTGATGGTTGCTTTCTAATATTCACTTCTTATAGGTAAAATTCTCGCTTATTTGTAAGTGTATTGCGCTTTCTTGCTGGTTGCTTTCTACTTGGACTGATATCCTAAAAGCTTAACTAAGTATGATCAATCAAATACCACATATTAGAAGATCTTATCAAATTTCAGTAACTTCTACATGACCTGGCTGTATAGGCAGGTTGTCCCTCCCTGCTGCCAAGTGCGGAGCGGATAACTGTTGGGAAAAAAAATCATGAATCGTATATAACCCTGAAATTACAGCAGACTCCATTTCTAAATTTAACATATTTTGTTAGCAACCATCTCCCCTAAAACCTGAAGGCGATAGTCCAAGCCACTTAATGGATTAGATACTACCAACACCCCCCCTCACTTGTACAAGTGGAGCAACAAACATCAAAGAACTAGGGGAGGGAGGTGTCAATTTTTTTTACATATTACCGGTTGCGGTAGCATATACAATACTTTCAAAATATAGGCATGTCAATTCATAAAAGAGATGAGAGAGCGTAAACATGTCAAATATCTGGTTTTAGCTGCACACATGTATAATAGGCAGCTCGTCCAACCATAACACCATGAGCTCCTTCATTTCTTGCAGCATTAACTTAGGAGTTGATATGAGGAAACAGGAAGTGGGTTAAGTGTAATAACCCTTAGGTCCAAAATAATTAGGACACGCAGAACGAGCATCTCAGTTGAGTAATATAATGAGAGTTTCGATTAATAGATCATCCCATCCTCTGTTCCCGAGGAAAATACACCAATATAAAGGTGTAAGCCAAAAAAAACAGAAAACCTTTAATTATCATAATAAATAAACTTCTGAAAAATAATATGGTTGTAACGACCGAGAAAATTATGCTTGTATTATATTATAATAAAGATCTTTATGTGTATTATTATGTAATTAAACGTGTTAAGTCATAAAACCCTAATTGCTATGTACTACGTGTTGTCTGTTTGATCAGAATGTGATTCAAATATTTATTGAGTGTTTTATTATAAGTTATATGTTATACATCAAAACACGTACAGCTCAAACAGTGTTTTAAAAACCCGTATTTCAAACAAAAATATTGGTCCCATTTTACCAAGAACGACTTATACCATATCGCTATTCTGAACCCCTAGACGTTTTACAAATTTACCTCGTTCGCGAAAAATGACTTTTCAGAACCCCTTTGGGAGTCAAAAACCCCCACAAAATCACATTTTTATTTTTATATGATCATGAAATTATCAAACATCATTTTTCTTTGCATTTTTTGTATTATTCACAATTTTTGGAAATTTTTGACATTTATTTTGTATTTATTGGATATTTAAAAATTCATTATTAATACCCAAAAATTATAAAAATAGAGGCCAAATATTTTTACTAGATGTGTAATTAGCCCCTTAATTTTATTTAGGGGTATTATTTTTCATAGTATAAATAGTTGGATTATTATTAATTTTTATTTAAATAATTATTAAAAATTAGATTAATAAAAATTAGAAAGTGTTGGTGACTTTTGTGTTCTTGGAAGAGGGAGAAGATCAACAATGATTTTGGGAGATTTACTAATCCACTTAAAAAGCTCGAGTAACCGATACAATCCTTGTGAAGAGACGAATCTATTAATACTAATATCAACAACTAAGGTTTGTTTAATCTTAAAATCGATTTTTATGTTCTTGGTATGAATTTCGGTTTTTGATTTTGAAGAATCGTTTGATTGTTTGTTTGATTCAGTTAGTTTTGTTGTAGTCTCAGGAGTGATTGGGTATTTTTATTTCGATTTTATAACCCCTGAATCGATATGCCGAGTTCTTGAGTTTTAGTATTTTTGATTTCGTTTTTTAAAGAATTATAAGTGTTCTTGGTTGTGTTTGTTGATCGGAAATGATTGTAGAAGTTTGTAGCTTCGATTTGGCATAAAAATCGAGCTGTATGGTTGCGAAATCGACTTCGCCGAACTTGGGTTGAAGGTCGCCGGATTGTTCGAGGTTTTCGCCGGAGATGGAGGAAGAAGGTGGGCAGCACGGCGGAGATTCGGTGGGGGGGTTGCTGCAGTCGTGTGGAATCGAATGGTACCAGAACCTGAAGGAAAGGATGGCCTGGAAGCTGGGAATTTGCTCGCCGGAAAACTTCGACGGTGGCCGGAGTTGTGCAGATTCAGGCGGATCGACCCCTGTTCTTAGCGACCCGTGTTCTTGGCGACCCGTGTGGCTGACCCGTAACCCGGGAGTGTGACCTGGTTTTGATCCTCAAAGTCCCAATTCCATTTTATGATTTCTCTTTTTGAATATTTAATTATTTACATTTATTTTAATAAAATCAAAAATCAGTTTTAAAACTCAAAACAAAAATTCTAATAAAAATTAGATTTAAATTCTGAAAAAATATTATTAATAATTTCTGAATTATTTTATTAATTTAGAAATTCGAATTTAATTATTTAATTATCTATTTAATTATTTATTTAATTATTTATTTATTTATCTATTATTTAATAATTAAGTAATTAATTTATAAATGAGATTAAATATTCGAAAAATACGATAATAATTCGTTAATTATTCGAATAATGCGAGTAACTCGTATTTATACGAGTAGTTGATCGTGAAGCTGAATTATTATTCAAGCGATAGTGTATTTATTCGACGAGTGTCGTAATAATTATTCGTATCGATTATTTATTTATAAATAATCGATCTAATTGTATAATTGATAATAATTTGTGAATAATTGTAATAATTTGTAATTAATCCTAATAATTAAGGGTTAATTATTTTAAATGCAATAAATATTAAATAATTATTTTTAAATATAATTAAGGTTTATTTAATTATAATTATTTATTTATAATTTAATATTAATTAATTAAATCTTGTTTAATTCGTAGTAATTAAATCGTTAGTCCAATTTGAGTGAAACGAATACCTTTAGACTCAGAAAAATGAAACGAATCCATCAAAAATAATTATAAATCATAATTTCTTCCGAAAGCGAGTCGCCTTGTGTTAGTTAATCGTTGGTAGACCTTATTAGGGATCGAATTGAGCCTAATAAATCTCGAAAAATTATAAATCGAACCCAATAGTGTTTGTTAGTACAAGTATAAGTCTAGTATCGATTCTAAAAATAATTAAGAGTCTAAAATAAATTATGTGCCTTATGTGCTATGTGCTTTACGTGATTATGTGAACCTTATGTGCTATATAATATTATATATTTATATATGCGACTCTGATAAGAATGTATGGGTAGACGATTAGGGCTACATGGTATCAATTCAAGATACGCGTATGAAGTAAGTTATCTAAACGGATATCTTTCCATGATAGATTCTGTATCAAGAAGGCGAATCAAGCAGAAGACGGAAGGCGGTGAGTCATATGAGGTTAAGTATGCGCCAAGCAAGTTTTTCCTCTATTCTAAGTTCAGAATAGTGAATATATCCCACTTTTCATATCAGTTATACTTTGATAATTCTTGTTCATATAGACTGATACCCAATTATTGATTCTTGTTTATATTTCATTTCGAATCTTGATTTCTCCTTATTTATTGAATCTTTTATTCATATTCCAATACTTTTTACCTTGTTACCTATACTCTGATATATCCTGATGTTGGGATACATCAAAAGCATTCCGATTGTTCTGGATGCTAAGCTATGGACTAAATGGTTATGATACGGGCTGGGTATTAACCAGACCCTTTATTATGAGGCCATGGTTGCCTGGGTACCCCTTATGTTGGTTGGGTCTATGCAGTTGGGTATAGATCCGCACTGTATCTTGACTGATCAGCAGGTTATAGTGCATAGGTTATTTCTTGTTTCTAGTCTCGTTCATTTGGCACTCGCCAGTAATGGAAAATTATTATTCTATACAGATACAAATGGTTGTTCAAACCATCAGATTATCGATTCATTCATGTATTTTCTCTCTTTATACTACATATATTATTGCAGGCTTGTTGAACAATTTTGGTTCACCATCTTTTATTGTTATTCCCATTATTTTTCAGTCAAGGTAGAGAATAAAACCCATCAGAACCCGTATAGTCAAGAAGCGAGTCAAGCAGCGGGACCCTCTTATACCAAGGGTGTTTGTACCTATCCCAGAAGAGAGCTTTGAGTTACCAGATCAGGTGTAACAGGACAAGTAGTAGTAATGGTTTGAATAAAAGTAGTTTAGTGTGAAATGTAAATGAAATAAAGTTTTGTTACAAAGAGAGTTCTTGAGATAGACTATTTAAAACTGGTTTGTAATAAAGTTGGTTTATCGTTCTTGTTTTCAATCCTTAACCTTGAAAAGATCCTGAGTAGTAGTAGTTCGGGGTAATTATTTTATTTATATTCCGCTTGTGCAGGTTTAGTGAGTAGTTAATATTAGTAATGCCCCAAATTTATACCCCGGATTTGGAGGGTGTTACAGTTGGCATTAGAGCTTAGATTTTGGCTCTTGAAAAAAAGAACATTAGAGTTAAGATAAGATAGGAAGATCATATAAGATAGAAGTAAGAATGTTAGGGTTGTTTGTTTATATGATTAGGAGTTGTGAGTTCTAGGGTTGTGATTTGATTCTTTCTTATATTATGATTATTATGTTAGATGGCTTCTTCAGCGTCATCATCCGAGCGTACTGCATCAGACCCGGTATTGCCTCCAGCATCAGTCCAGGAGTTTTCTTCATTACCACCACCTCCACCTCTGCCTTAGGGACCGGTGCCAGATCAGTTACCTGCACCCGAGGTACCAGATTTTTTTGATGATTTTCTTCATTTTGAGCCTGAGATACCGGACTTTCCTCCATTGGAGTTTCCTGCATTTGATATCCCCGATATGGTTGATATTCCCCAGTGGGAGGATTTGGATCCTCAGGGTCCAGTGGAGCAGCCTCAGTTGCCACAGTTCGAGCCAGAGCCACCCATGTATGCACCTCAGGAGCAGCCTGTCTTATTTCCAACACCGTTGGCTATCTATGCCCCTGTTCCTGGGATATATCAGTTCCCCCAGCAGGAGTTTATGGATGAGGTTGTGGATCAGCCAGTGCCCTTGCCTTCTCGAGGTTCACGCACAGATCTTCGCGAGTCCCACTTGATGTCTTAACAGAGGTTCCAGAGTGAGAGGGAGGATAGAGTGAGATGGCAGGATCAGTGTAGGGAGATCCTTGGATTATTTGAGACACAGGAGGATGGACCAGTCCGAGCGCTTCAGCCAGACTATGTACTGAGAGAGAGGCTTCGTCAGATCTACAGGGCCGGTTCTCAGGAGGTTATTGAGTTGAGACAGCAGGATGTGTGCACTGAGGCAGTGTATCGCAGGGTGTTGAGACTTACCGAGGCCGTACTAGAGGCATTACAGCAGGAGTTGAGCCGTGTGCCACCCGGATTCTAATCCCAGCTGACAGTAGAGTGTTGTACATTGTGTATCATATGTATATAGATGCAGCCTAGTATAGTATGACTAGTTTGTATGCATAGAGCCGCTAGTTTTGACTTATAGTAGCAGCAGGATGATTGATAGGTTGTAACTTTTTGTATGAAGCATTGACACCTGCAACTGGTGTCCTATCTATATATAAGATGAACCTTTTCACATTTTCTTTTATTTTTCCAGTCTTTTAAGCATGTACATTTATTTTACTGTTTTATCGTTGCATTTTTTAAAAATGTTGTTTTATTTACAACTATGTTGTATCATCTATTTTTCCAAAATCTCCATTTAAAATGATTTGTTTAAACATCACTCTGTTTTTAATTACTTATTTTAGATATTCTGTAAATTGTTTTTCTTCCCATATCAACTGTTTAAATTTATTTTAATATCATACAAGTTGTTTCTTTATCCATATCACCTGTTTAATAAACTGTTATTTAAAAGAGAGAATTATTTTATTATCAAAATTATGGCACCCAAAAGAAAAGCAAGACCTGACTCATCTAATGGAAATACTGAGGATTAGAACCATAATAATCCCATGAACCAAATGTTCCACCTCATGCAACAACAAATGATGATGATGTAGCAACAGATGCAGCAACAACAACAGCAATTTCAACAGCAGATGTTACAGCACGCCGCTCATCCAGAGCAACCATCACCACCAGCAATACCGGTAGTTACTTTTAAGCAATTCCAGTCGGTAAAGTCTCCAGAATTCGAAGGTTCCGCAGATCCTATAAAGGCGAGAGCTTGGTTAAAAGAAATCGAAAAGGCTTTTGCGTTAGTTAAAGTTGAGAAAGGTCAGAAGACGGATTTTGCTAGCTACTTTTTGAAGGGTGAAGCCAACTACTGGTGAGAATCAAAGAAAGCTTTAGAAGGCGAAGGTGTAGTGACTTAGGATAGATTTACTAATCTTTTTCTAGAGAAGTATTTTCCTCGTTACATGAAGGATCAGATGGAAATCAAGTTCTTGGAGCTGAAGCAGGGAAATTTATCGTTTGCGGATTATGAAGCCAAGTTCACTGAATTGGCCAGATTTGTTCCTGAGCAAGTAGATACGGATGAAAAACGAGCCAAGAGGTTTCAGCAAGGATTGAAGTCTTGGATCCGTAGCAGGGTAGCAGTGTTCGAGCTGACGACTTACACAGCCGTTATTCAGAAGGTTATGATCATCGAAGGTGAGAGTGAAGCCTCTCAGAAAGAGAAAGGACCAGGGAGTTTCCAGAACCGTACAAACAGAAGGCTGAGATTTTAAGCACGGGGAAAAGTAAATGTCAGAATAACAGAACAGGCAACCAGAGGACGGGTAACCGACTTCCAGCCCCAAATCAGCAGAGACTTATTCGACCATTTATACCTGATTGCAGAACATGTGGTAAGAAGCATACTGGGATTTGCAACAAGCCAAACATCACGTGCTTCAAGTGTAAACAAAAGGGACACAACTCTGGAGAATATCTGAAGGGAAAGACAGAGATCACTTGTTTCCAATGCGAAAGGAAATGACACATTGCCAAGGACCGTAGAAGAGCAGCAATGGCAGCCAACATTCCAAGGGTTTTAGCACTATCTCCATCACCACCACCACAGAATCAGCCCAGGGCAAGGACTTTCAACATGTCAGTGAAAGAAGAGGTACAGAGTCCGAATGTGGTTACAGGTACGCTTCCTGTGAATTCTGTAAATGCTCAAGCATTGATTGATTCAGGAGCTACGAGATCTTTTATTTCTGAAAGCTTTATTTCTAAGATAGACTGTGAGGTTCAGTGGTTAGATGAGGTGTTAGTCATATAATTAGCAAATGATGAACAGGTTGAGGTAGATGGAGTATGTCCAGGTTGTGATATTGAGATAGGAGGATGTCATTTCTCAGTTGACTTGATACCTTTCAAGTTAGGAGAATTTGATGTTATTTTAGGGATAGATTGACTAGCTAGTAATAATGCTCAGATCGATTGCGCAAATAAGAAGGTAAAACTACAAGCTGAAGAAAATGCAACAGTAACGTTCAATGGTTAAAATAGAAGCAGAGATTCTTAACAATGATGCAGAGGAAGAGATTGTTACGTCAAGGATGTCAAGCTTATCTAGCTTATTTGTTGGATACGGAAAAAGAAATCCCGAAAATTGAAGATATTCCTGTAGTTTGCGAGTTTCCCAACGTCTTTCCAGATGAACTTCCAGGATTACCGCCGGATCGAGAAATCGAGTTCACTATTAATTTGGCGTCAGGGACTGTACCAATTTCAAAAGCTCCATATCGAATGACACATGTTAAAATGAAAGAATTAGCAAAGCAATTACAAGATCTTCTTGATAAAAGAATCATAAGGCCCAGTGTATCCCCATGAGGCGCACCGGTGTTATTCGTGAAAAAGAAGGACGGGAGCATACGGCTATGTATTGATTATCATGAGCTAAAGAAGTTAACTATTAAGAATAAATATCCTTTGCCTCGAATTGACGATTTATTTGATCAACTGAAAGGAGCGGCATGGTTTTCGAAAATCGATTTGCGATCAGGCTATCATCAGTTAAAGATCAAGGCAGAAGATATCCCAAAGACTGCATTCCAAACGAGATATGGACACTACGAATTTCTTATGATGGCATTTGGACTGACTAATGCACCTGCAGCATTTATGGATTTGAGGAATCGAGTATTCAAGAAGTACCTGGATAAGTTTATCATTTTATTTATCGATGACATCTTGATTTATTCAAAGAATGAAGAAGAACATGCAGCGCACTTAAAAATGACATTGGAGACGTTAAGAAAGGAACAGCTCTATGCGAAATTTTCGAAATGTGAATTTTGGTTGAAGGAAGTGCAATTTCTAGGACATATCATTAGTATTGAAGGAATTCAAGTCGATCCAGCGAAGATTGAAGCTATTTAAAATTGGGAGAGACCAAAGACTCCGACGGAAGTCAGAAGTTTTTTTGGGATTAGCAGGTTATTACAGAAGATTTGTCAAAGATTTTGGAAAGATAGCCACACCATTGATGAAGCTGACCCGGAAGAATGAAAAGTTTGAATGGAACGGGAAATGTGAAGAAAGTTTCCAAGAATTGAAGAATCGATTGGTAACCGCACATGTACTTGTTTTACCTGACGATCAAGGAGATTTTGTCATTTATAGTGACGCTTTTTATCGAGGACTTGGATGTGTTTTAATGCAACATGGAAACGTAATTGCATACGCTTCTAGACAGCTAAAGCCTCATGAGCAGAAATATCTGACACATGATTTGGAACTAGCAGCAATTGTATTCGCACTGAAGCTCTGGAGACATTATCTGTATGGCGAGAGATGTGAGATTTACACGGATCATAAAAGTCTGAAGTATATTTTCACGCAAAAAGAACTCAACACGCGACAACAACGTTGGCTAGAACTAATCAAAGATTATGACGTCTCGATTAATTATCATCCAGGAAAAGCTAATGCTGCAGCAGATGCACTGAGTCAAAAGGAGAGGTTGAACCTGGTATCATCTTCAGAGGACTTGATCAAAGAATTCGATAAATTGGAAATTGAAGTTCATATTCCAGAAAGTTCCACCGAAATGATTTATGCAATGACTTTCTATCCAGAATTATTAGAGAAAATAAGAAGATGTCAAGAAGAAGTAATGAATCACGAAATTGAAAATTTGTCAGGAGAAGAGATTACCAGCCAGAAAGACGCCAAAGGAATTTTTCGAGTTACTTCGAGGATCTGGATACCTAATGTACCGGAATTGAAGGCGGAAATTTTGCAAGACGCTCATAGCTCAAGATATTCAATTCATCCCGGAAGCACCAAGATGTACAAAGATCTGAAAGAAAACTTTTGGTGGCTAGATATGAAGAAAGAGATATCGGAATGGGTCAGTAAGTGTTATATATTGTTAGGTCACACACACTGTAGAAGGGGGTTGAATACAGTGTTTACTATAATCAAATCAAATATAAGAACACAAGTAACATAATACATATTTTATTCAACACAATAAACTCTGTTACAAAGAACTGTCCTCTCTCAGTGATGAACAAATTATCACGAGAGCTGCTAGGGTTAGAATAATTAATAAACTCGATTATGATAACACATATAGTGTAAACCCTATGCCTGTGTTTATATACTACATAATTACAAGATAATCTTCTAATTGATATCAAATACAATTCTGCTTCCTAATATATATCAATCAGTTATCTTTTCTTCCAAGTATTCTATTCCTTATAGAATTCTTCTCCATGCATATTTCTTCTTATGTTTGTCTTGATCTTCTTTCCTTTCAATCAGCCGCCTTCCTTATCTGAACGTCTCCTTAGATCCTGATATTATCTCCTGATAAATATCTCCTGATAACTTAAGTTCTGATATCTTAAGTCCTGACTTCAGTATAAGTATTGATTTCCAGTTAAATACTGATTTGTCCTGTTAAGTAAGATCTGAAAACTAAACACAAATCATATTAGACATGATATCACAAATATATCTAACAATCTCCCCCAACTTGTAAATTAGAATAATATACAAGTTTAATAGATATTTAATGATGTCAAAAACATTAAGTACAAATGCATGAGAATCTGACTAGATAACTACAACTTACAGTCCTTGTAGCTTTACCATCCTTAAGGTCTGATAACAGCTTCAGTCTGTATACACTTCAGAATTTAAACAGTTGTAGATCTTTGACTTGGCTTCAATTTCTGATCTCTTTGATGTCAGGAGTTGTTCTGAGATAGTTCTTCAACAAACATCTCTCAGCATATTCAAGTTCATTGATCATCCTCCTTTTAGCATTATTCAATTGAACTGTATCTTTACCAGTTTGAAAGATAGCAGCCCTGAGATCATTTATTTTAGCTTTCCTTATATCCTGATCTAGTCTAATTATGTAGGCTTTGTCAGACTCAAGATTGAATTCAAGTCCCTTAATACCAGAAAATGTAGTGATGATTTTAGCTGTATCAGGCTTCATTTCTACAATTTCTCCACTATGAGATCTGTACTTGGGACAGTATGGGCTGTCAGACTTTACAGAGTAAAGCTTCTTCTGTCTTTGAATATTTGACTTTAAACACCCTGCAGCACCATCTGTTGATCTGTTTTTAACTTGAAGCAGAAATAGAACATGTTCCAGTTCTTCAAAATACTTCAATGAAATTGCATTCTCCCTGATTTGGAATACCCTCCCATCTGTCATAAAGTATAACATGATGTCTTCTTTCAAAACAGAATGGTAAACCATTTGTACAGATTCAAGTTGATTCAATCTCTCAGGAGTTGCTCCTACACCTGGTTCACTTAAGGAAGTTGGATCATTGGTAGTATTGCTTACTCTCTTCTCTTTTGAACTACCCAATCCAGATTTGTCTCTTGCTTCCTTTCCTGTAATAACTCTTGCTTCAAAACCACTTGATATAGTCTTTAAAGGTTGAGTCTGTTGAGCTTTGGTGAATCCTGGTAGTAGCATCTTTGAAGGTTTAATATGAGCAATGTTAGAGGTTTCTTTTTCCTTAACTTCTGATATCAAGCCAACTTGAGCTATGTCAGAGGTTGCTTGCTTCACTGTCATATCAGAACTTACTACATCTTGACTCTGAACAACTTGAGCCATGTCAGAGGTTGTTTGAGAAATCTTCTTTTTCATCAGAGTAAGACTAGCATCTTCTTCATCAATTGTTTCTTCATCCATGACTGGAACATATACCTTTACAGGTTCAACAACTTTTTCTTTGCCCTTGGATCTTGGATCTACCTCCACTTGTGATTTGGCTTTGGTTGCCTCAGAATTTTCCCTTTCCTTAATCACACTACCCTTAAGTTTTGGAAGTTTCTTTTCAACAACAGAAGCTTTATATTTGCAGTTGACTTTTTCTGCTTTAAGTCTAGCTTCTTCTTTATTTAGACTTTCAAAGTCCATTCCAGGATTTTCTTTAAGAAATAATCTCCTTGAAATTTCTTCATCAAGTTCCAGATGTTCAGTAGAACTTACCCTTTTACCAGTATCAGAACTTATTCTTCTCCCAGTATCAGAACTTGTTCTTTGTGTAGAAATTTCAGTTGTCTTTGATGAAGAACCTTTTCCACCTTTGCCTTGACCATGACCTCTACCCATTCCAGAGTTTCCCTGGTCATCATTTCCATCATCCTTTCCTTTCAGTGATTGAATAGATTTGCATTTGGATTAATTACTTTCTCCCCCTTTTTGGCATCAGCAGGTAAAAGAAGAGAGACAAACAATTCCACTGAGGATTGGATCTCATTGAGTTGAGTTTGATGAGAAGCTTAATTCTTTAGAATTTCATCAATTTGAGCTTGTTGCTTCTCCTGAGTTTTTTCAATATACCCAATTCTGTCAAAGGCTGGCTTGAAAAATCTGTTCTTTTCTAATTTTATATTCATATCTTGCTGGATCAAAGATTCTTGAATTTTATTCACCTTGTCATGAGTTATTGAGTGTTGACCTTGAAGGTGCCTAGTACTCATTACAGTAACTCTCAGCTGTGCCTTGAAATCATTATTTATCAACATTTCATCAGCTATGGCAAGGTGCTCAGCAAGAATTTTTTCAGTAGGAACAAAACTAACTAAGTTCCATTCCTTAGTCCACTCCTTTTCTCTAGGAGTTTCACTCCAAGGTACTGGTGCATCCTCTCTAACAAACTTCTTGATTAAATCAGCTTTGTTTGGAGCTTGTTGAGGTGCATGTTCTGATGGACCAGCTGCATCAGCATATACATTTGGAGCAGCTTCACCAGTAAGTTTAGCATTATCAGCATCAGAACTTACAGAGCATGCAGCATCAACATCCTCTGATAAAAGAACAGTATGTGAGGCTATAGAGGCTTCAACATCATCCTCTAAGTTCTGATCTGCAGCTAAGTTCTGATCAACAGCCAAATCTTGATGCCCACCTAAAATCTGATTTTCATCATCCAGATTCAGAATTGGCGTGGTTGGAATATCTTCATTAAAATCAGCATCTAGAAGTGGTGTTGTTGGTGGAGTGAGTTGAGTTGGTGGAGCTTCCAAGTACAAAACCTCAGGCACAATCACGTTATGAATATCAATTTCAGCACTTGTACCTGGGTCTTCAGTATGTACTGGATCAATTACAGGAGACACAGGAGGTGTATGCACTTTCTCTGGAATATCCTTTTGTTCTTGAATAATAGACTTTTGAGCTGATTCAGTAGTAGGAAGTAATTCAATTACTATAGGTTCTGTTGGGATCAGAGATTCCTGACCCCCTTCCTTAGCTGCTTCTTCCAGAGTTGCTTCAGAGTGTGATGATACACTTACAGCCCTCCTGGCTCTTTGCTTTTTAAGTCTCTTTGCAGAATTAGAACCTTTGGGAGCTTCATCATCAAAATTTAGCTTTCTAAGCCTTTTGAGGGGCCTAGAACTCCCAGTTTCAGTGTCTTTCTGAGAAGAAATCTTCTCAGCTTCTACAACAACAAGTCTTATATGGGAACCTGTTCCTCATTGTCTGACTCATCTCTTAGAACAATTTTCCTTCTCTTCTGTTGAGATTGAGGTACTATCTTAGTCCTCTTCGGTTTTGAAGATGAAGGCTTCACAGGATGTGCTGAAGGTTGAGGTTGAGATGACTGTGATGGTTTGAAATATGTCCTGATGGAGGGTTGAGTAGGTTGAGGTTGATGAAAGATGGTAGGTTCTGATGGCTGTTGAGTTGGCTGTGATTTGTTGGTGGGTTGAACATCAGGGTAAAGAGATGTGTATGTTTGTGGATCAGCATTTACCAGAATTTGTTTTACTAACTGAGGAATCTGTAAGGGTCTCTGTACTGGTTTCTTAATGTCAGCATTTAACAAATCATTAAAAGCTCTTTTTGCAAGCTTAAAGGGTGGAATTAAAGTACTGGCTAATTGGGGTTCATCAGCACAACATAAAATATATATAAGCTGACAGAATCTAGCAAAGTATACTACATTCCTATCCTCTGTCATCCTATCCCCTATGAAACCTAGCACAACACTTGCAAAATCAAAATGAGTTTGATGAATAAGGGCTTACCCGATTTGTTGACTCATGATGGGAATAGTATCAAAATTGGAGCATTTATTGGTGAATGCCTTAGTGATACAATCAAAGAAAAAGCTCCATTTCTTGATGATATTTGCTCTTTTCAGTTGACCCAGCTTTCCCAAACTTTTCTCATAGCCCAAACTGGCCATGAGCTGCTGTAAGACAGGATCCTCCACTTTTGAGAATGTGCAACCTTCAGGTAAGTGGAGAGCTTTACGAACTGCTCCAGGAGTAACCACATGCTCAATATCTCCTTATGTGAAAACAATGCTTGGAGTACCAGTAGCACCACCATCATCAAAAAGCCCAGTTCTCCAAAATGTCAGCACTTGTTGACTGGAAATAGTTTGAGGTTGGGTCAAAGCATACCCAATCTCACTATAAGCTAATAAATCTTGCACAAAGTGCAAATCTGATGTAGCTTCAGCCTTGGTCAGGATTACAGCATAATTATTTGGGATAAACTTGGCTCCATCAACAATTAAATCCTTGGGTGCCATCAGAAATAAGTGAGAAGTTAGAGTGCCTGTAAGGTGTTTGAGAAAATGTCTGTAAAGAAAACCGTCAGAAAATGTGAGAGAGAATAAGAAAAGAGAGAGAGTAGAATAAAAATGAAAATAAAAGATTTGAAAATCTTTTATCTCTTTTACTTAGACACCCCACGTGACAGCAGTTAATAAGAAGTGGAACAGACCTTTACACCTGTCAGGCATGCAGCAGTTAAGGCAAAAGTTAATGGGCACGGTAAATAAGTAATAATTACATTGCACGTTCGGTTTGAAAAAAACTGTTCCCACTAAACAAATGATTATTACTGCCTTATCTCATATAAGCCAATATTCTTTAAAAATATGACCGTTCAAGTAATGACCAAAAATAAACCAAGTAAATAAATAGTGCCACGTCAGCATCAGAACTTGATTCTTATCAGGATTTAAAAGTCATCAGAATATGACTCCTTTACTCGAAAAGTGAATGTTTATTCCTGTTATTCTTCATATAAATAATGATATGGGTACATCAGAACTTAATCATCAGAACTTCCATCAGAACTTGTCCTCAGAATTTATGCAATTGACACTTAAACCGTTCATCCAAAATAACATTTATCACCACAATAATTTTCATCATTCATATGGAGTGTATCTGTGTGCATTAAGCTAAATATCAGACAAAGAGTAAAGTCTGATTCAGTTCAGTACATCTTAGAAATAAGCCATAACTAAGAACTTTGCTTAAAATCTGTCATTATTCTAAAGTCTACTATAGAATGAGTTCATGCATGAGTCCACCTCAACTATTTTGTGCTCATTTTATGCATCTTTTGAAATTCCTTTTTACAGTGGCTTCTCAGTGTAAGTGAGTCACAACTGCTTATCAGAATTTATGCTATTATCAGAGTATTTCTCCAGTAATCAGAGAATGTGAAAAGTCACCAAGAAAATTTTATTTTGCTTTTCTAATGCATATTACTCAATACCAGCAATGCACTTGGGTCTTCCCTTCCACATATATCTTTCTCTAGATCTCAAAGGAGTACCTGATATTTATTACTTTTCTTTTCTTTTTCTTTTGATAAGTGAGGCTTATCAGCACTTAGTACATCCATCAGATTTATTAACATCAGAACTTAACAGATAAGAAGCACTATTCTAGTTTTTGACTTATTAATAAGATACACAAAGTAAACTTTAACCAAGCTCAATATCAGAATTTGCTTGTGTTAAAAGATTTCCACATAAATAATTACTTCAAACGTGGGATTATTAGTATATTAAAGACTACTAGGTCAGCATCTAGCACAGTTATCCTCATTGGATTGAATAGTCACAGAAACATTCATATCACTATCAGAGTTTAGAAATTCACATCAGACAACAATCAGCACTTAGAAAATTTCAATTTAAGCGTAGAATACACAAAGATGGTAATATCTGTAAATACTGATCATAAAGTCTGATGTATCAGAACATAAACTAAGCAGATTTAGAGAAGGAACCTGAAACCATTCCAAGTTCATTTACCAATCTTGTAAAAGTAGCTTCACATAGTGGTTTTGTGAAGATATCTGCTAGTTGTTGATCTGTTGGAACAAAATGCAATTTCACTGTACCTTCATCCACATGTTCCCTTATGAAGTGGTACCTAATGCTAATGTGCTTTGTCATTGAGTGTTGAACTGGAATACCTGTCATAGCAATAGCACTTTGATTATCACAGTAAATAGGGATTTTAGAATATGTTAACCCATAATCCAGTAACTGATTCTTCATCCAAAGAATCTGTGCACAACAGCTTCCTACAGCAATGTATTCTGCTTCTGCAGTTGGTGTAGAAATTGACTTTTGTTTCTTGCTAAACCAAGAAACTAATCTGCCTCCAAGAAATTGGCAGCTTCCACTTGTGCTTTTCCTATCAATTTTGCATCCTGCAAAATCTGCATCTGAGTAACCTATTAGCTTAAAGTCTAATTCTCTAGGATACCACAATCCCAGATCAGCTGTACCCTTAAGGTACTTGAAAATTCTTTTCACAGCTGTTAAGTGAGGTTCTCTTGGATCTGCTTGAAATCTTGCACAAAGACAGGTAGCATATATGATATCAGGTCTACATGCATTTAGATAGAGTAGTGAGCCAATCATACCTCTATAATCAGTAATATCTACTGATGTACCAGTATCTTTATCCAATTTTGTTGCAGTGGCCATAGGAGTGGATGCACTTGAACAATCTTGCATTCAAAATTTCTTCAACAAATTTCTGGTGTACTTAGATTGACAAATAAAAGTTCCTTCTTCATTCTGCTTGACTTGAAGGCCCAGAAAATAGCTAAGTTCTGCCATCATACTCATTTGATATCTTGACTGCATTAGCTTGGCAAACCTTTTACAAAGTCTGTCATTTGTAGAATCAAAAATGATATCATCAACATAGATCTGTACCAAAAGTAAGTCCTTTACATGGTTCAGATAAAACAATGTTTTATCAATAGTCCCTCTGTTAAATCCACTTTCCAGAAGAAACTGAGCTAATCTCTCATACCATACTCTTGGAGCTTGCTTAAGGCCATAAAGTGCTTTATCAAGTCTGTAGACATGATTAGGAAATTATGAATCTACAAAACCTGGGGGTTGTTCAACATATACTTCTTCTTCCAATTCTCCATTAAGAAAAGTACTTTTTACATCCATTTGAAAGACTGTAAACTTTTTGTGAGCAGCATAAGCCAAAAATATCCTTATGGCTTCCAATCTAGCAACTGGTGCAAATATTTCATCATAATCAATTCCCTCATGTTGAGAATATCCTTTTGCAACCAGCCTTGCTTTATTCCTTGTAATTACGCCATCACTATCAGTTTTGTTTCTGAACACCCACTTTGTACCAACAACAGATTTGTTCTTTGGTCTTGGCACTAGGGTCCAGACTTTATTTCTTTCAAATTCATTTAACTCTTCCTGCATTGTTTGCACCCAATCAGCATCTTAAAGAGCTTCTTCCACTTTCTTTGGTTCAGTCTGAGAAAGAAAAGAGTGATAGAGACATTCATTTGATGTTACTGTTCTAGTTCTTATACCTGCTTCAGGATCTCCAATAATCAAGTCAGGTGTATGTGCTTTAGTCCACTTCCTTGCAGATGGAAGGTTATCTCTAGAACTGGATGCTCCCCCATGATCCATGCTGTCTCCATCAACATTTTCTGATTCTCCCCTGAAATTATGCTCTCTGAGTTGGATCCTTCAGAATTTGAGTTTCCAGAATTATCAGAACCTGGCTCATCAGAACTTGATGAATCAGAACTTGAGGAGCATGTTCTAGATTTTGATGCTTCTTGAGATGTGGTTGGATCTTTTATATGCCCCCCCTGTACAGGTGCATTTTCCTTTAGCATAGTCACCATAGTTTCAATAACATCAGAGTTTAACCCATCAGAGTTTGCAGTATCAGGATTTAGACTGTCAGGATTTAGACTATCAGGATTTACAGAATCAGAATTTAAAACTTCATTCTCAAATCTCAGCTGATCATGATCATTGAAATCTTCAAGTCCAGTAATCTTCTTATCATAAAAAAGAGACATTGATAGATTCCATGACAACCCTTGTTCTTAAATTTTAGGCTCTGAAGGCTTTTTTTGGAAAGTGGATATCCAACAAAAATTCCTTCATCAGCTTTTAGATCAAATTTGGATAGCTGTTCAGGATGAGTCTTAAGAACAAAACACTTGCATCCAAATACATGAAAATACTTCAGATTTGGATTCTTTTTCTGCACCATCTCATACGGTGTCTTTCCATGCTTGTTGATAAATATTGCATTCTTGAGTAAAACAAGCAGTCTGCACAGCTTCAGCCCAAAAATAGGTTGGTAGCTTTGCTTCATCATGCATAGTTCGTGTAGCTTCAATAAGAGTTCTATTCTTTCTTTCAACAACTCCATTTTGATGTGGAGTTCCAGGAGCAGAGAATTCCTCCTTGATTCCATAGTCTTTGCAGAACTCTTCCATGATCAAATTCTTGAACTCAGTGCCATTATCACTTCTTATGATTTTCACAGAGTCTTTAACCACTTTATCCAGTTGTTTGACATGATCAATCAAGATAGATGCAGTTCACTTTTTGTGTGCAAGAAATACACCCATGTGTATCTGGTGAACTAATCCACTATGACCATAACATATTTCTTCTTTGCAATAGACATGACATTCACTGGACCAAATAGATCAACATGTAGAAGGTGATAAGGCTCAAGAATTGAAGATTCAGTCTTGCGATTGAAAGAAGATTTTCTTTGTTTTGCCTTTTGACATGAATCACAAAGGCCATCAGGAGCAAATACTGATTTTGGAAGTCCTCTCACAAGATCTTTCTTGACTAGTTCATTTATATTGTTGAAATTTAAATGAGAGAGTTTCTTGTGCCAATTCCAGCTTTCATTAATTGATGCTCTACTTAACAGACAGATTGCTAAACAACTTTTCCTGTAGATTTTCTAACAACTTCACAGTGTTCTTCAAAGAAATCTACATGATAACCTCTGTCACAGATTTGACTAACACTCATCAAATTGTGTTTAAGTCCTGAGACTAGAGCTACTTTTTCAATGATGACATTCCCAAGATTGATATTGCCATATCCCAGAGTTTTTCCCATGTTGTCATCTTCATAAGAAACACCTGGGCCAGCTTTCTCCACAAAGTCTGATAGCAGGGCTTTATTTCCAGTCATATGTCCTGAACATCCACTGTCCAGAACTAGGATGTTTTTCCTGTTGCCCTGCAATCACAAAGACCACTAATGATTAGTTTTAAGGACCCAGACTTGCTTGGATCCTTTGGCCTTATTAAGTTTGTTAACATTTGCAGCGGATTTAGCATCAGAATTTATGTTAACAGTTTTCTTATCAGAATTTGCAATATCAGACTTTGCATCAGAACTTACACTAGAAGATATAATGTTAACATTCTTTGAAGAAGGTTTTATTTGATAATAATCATAGTACAAACTATGATATTTCTTACAAGTATAAATGGAATGCCATAAACTACCACAATGAAAACAAGGATTTTGTGGCCTATATCTAACAGACTGACTCTTAACTCCTGATTTTGAAGGTAAGGAGTTTATGTTCTTATTCTTCCTGCAAAAAGAAGCCAGATGGTTAGAATTTCCACAATTATAACATTTCTTTCTAGGAGCCTTAGGAACAGGCTTATAATCATTGCTTTAATTCACACCTACTTTTCCATTCCTATTTTTCCTAGGTGGCTTTACCTTGTTTACATTCTTAACATCTTTCAGCTTATGCTTAAGCTGCTTCTTTGTCATTAAGCCTATGTTTACTTCAGTTGGCTTATCCCGTTTTGGTTTGTCAGAAGTTAATTTCTCTTTAACTTCTGATTTATCAATATCAGACTTTACAGCTACAAACTTAACAGGATTTAGCTTTGGCTTTTGTTTAACAACTATAGACTCAATTTCTACAGTTCCTTTATCATTCTTATCATCTCCATAACCTAAACCCTCTTTCCAGTTTCCACTACTTAACAAATTCTGAGTTGTTCTTCCAGAGTTAGTCCAAGTCCTGATAATCTCTCTTTCCTTTTCTAACTCAGTTTTTAGAGATTCATTCATTTTAAGCACTTCATCTCTAACATAGAAAGCATCATCTCTATCTTTCGAGTTTGATGGAACATAACTAGCTTTTTTCTAAATAATATTTCCTCTTTTTATAAGCAAGATTTTTAGAAGTTAATCTTTCACATGTTAAAGTTTGATCTCTATAACTAATGAACATGGTTTTAAGATATCTTCTCAACTCAGTAATATCATCAGTATGAAAAGCATAGTTTGTTTGAGGTACCTTTAACTCGGCAGCTTCAGAACTGCTATCAACATTTGCCATCAAGGCATAGTTCACCTCACTTTCAGAATCTGAAGTGTCTGTCCAGCTTTTCTTTTTTGTGACAAGAGCCTTGCCTTTGTCACTCTTCCCTTTCTTGCAGTCAGGAGATATGTGGCCTTTCTCACCACAGTTGTAGCATTTGACATTTTAGTAATCTCCTCTGTCAGACTTTCCTCCTTTGCCTTCAGATTTTTTGAAACCTTTCTTATCAGAACTTGCACCTTTCCTGGAAAACTTCTTTCCCCTTCTTAATTTCCTATATGCAATCTTTGTGATTCCTTTCACCATAAGAGCACATAGCTTCATCATCTCTTCATCAAGGTCCATCTCAGATAGACTTTCAGTTTCGAAATCCTCATCACTATCAGGACTTGATGACTCAGTATCAGACTTTGTGATGAGTGCCTTTCTTTTGCCTTTCTTTGAGACAACCACTTTAGGGGATTCCTCTTCAGCCTTAAGAGCAACTGTCCTTGACTTTCTCCCATGCCTCTTGCTTCTTTGATCCATCTCAAGTTCATGAGTCTTAAGCATACCATAAATTTCATCAAGAGCATAGTTGTCTCTTATTGTTATGGCCTTCAAATCCCAACTTTCAGGAAGAGCTAAAAGGAATTTGAGATTAGTATCTTCAAGATCATATTCCTTATCCACCAGTGACAGATCATTCAAAAGTTTGACAAATCTATCGTATAAACCAGTCAATGACTCATCAGGTTTTGAGTCAAAGTGCTCATACTCTTGAGTGAGTATAGTCCTCATGTTCTTCTTAATTGGATCCGTTCCCTGGCATCTTATCTCCAAGGCATCCCATATCTCTTTTGCAGTCTTGCAGTTAATTACCCTGTTTGACATGACATTATCAATGGCATTGTGCATCAAATGTCTTACCTTTGCATCCTTTGCAATAGATGAGATATCTTCAGCTGTATATTCACTTTTCTCCTTTGGTACAATCTGTGTTGGCTGATCTGCAACTATAACAGAGAGCTTGGTTGGCTTGTGTGGTCCTTCATTAATTCTGTCAAGGTATTCTGGATCTGTAGCTTCCAGAAACGTAGACATCCCCACCTTCCATATGGGATACTCAGAAGATTTCAGTATGGGAACCCTAATTGTCTCATATCGATTATGGATTTGAGTCTTTGGAGTTTCTTCAGTTTTGGTGGGCTTGGTTGGAGTTTGTACTTCTTCAGACAAGATTGTTTTTGGATCTTTACTGTATGTATGTTAACAGATTGCTCTGATACCACTTGTTAGGTCACACACACTGTAGAAGGGGGTTGAATACAATGTTTACTACAATCAAATCAAATATAAGAACTCAAGTAACAGAAAACAGATTTTATTCAACACAAATTACAAAGAACTGTCCTCTCTCAGTGATGAACAAATTATCACGAGAGCTGCTAGGGTTATAATAATTAATAAACTCGATTATGATAACACATATAGTGTAAACCCTATGCCTGTGTTTATATACTACACAATTACAAGATAATCTTCTAATTGATATCGAATACAATTTTTCTTCCTAATATATATCAATCAGTTATCTTTTCTTCCAAGTATTCTATTCCTTATAGAATTCTTCTCCATACATATTTCTTCTTATGTTTGTCTTGATCTTCTTTCCTTTCAATCAGCCGCCTTCCTTATCTGAACGTCTCCTTAAGTCCTGATATTATCTCCTGATAAATATCTCCTGATAACTTAAGTTTTGACAACTTAAGTTCTGATATCTTAACTCCTGATTTCAGTATAAGTACTGATTTCCAGTTAAGTACTGATTTGTCCTATTAAGTAAGATCTAAAAACTAAATACAAATCATATTAGACATGACATCACAAATATATCTAACATACTTGCCAAAGAGTCAAAGTTGAACATCAACGCCCGAGCGGATTACTACAACAACTAGATATTCCAGAATGGAAATGGGAGCACTTAGCTATGGATTTTGTAGTGGGACTTCCAAGAACCAAAGCAAATCACGATGTAGTTTGGGTTATTATCGATCGATTAACAAAGTCAATACATTTTCTTCCAATCAATGAAAGGTTTTCACTTGACAAGTTAGTACATCTATATCTCAAGGAAATCGTGATGCGTCATGCAGTACCTGTATCCATTGTATCGGATCGAGATCCCCGTTTTAATTCAAGGTTTTAGAGACAATTTCAAGAATTTCTAGGAACCAAATTAAATATGAGTACTGCATATCATCCACAAACGGACGGGTAAAGTGAAAGGACTATTCAGACAATTAAAGATATGCTACGTGTATACGCGATAGATTTTGAAGGCAATTGGGATGAGCACTTACCGCTAGTGGAATTCTCTTACAACAATAGCTATCAAGCGAGTATCGGAATGCCACCTTATGAAGCTTTATATGGAAGAAAATGCAGATCACCTACATGTTGGGATGAAGTTGGAGAGCGCAAGATTCTAGGTCCAGAACTAATTCAGCAGACCAGGGAAAAAGTAGAACTTATTCATAAGCGACTCGAAGCAGCACAGAATCGACATCGTAAATATGCAGATCCAGCCAAAAAAGATGTGGACTATCAAGAAGGAGAGCATGTATTGTTAAAAGTCTCGCCATGGAAGGGATTAACCAGGTTTGGCAATAACGTCAAGCTAAAGCCTCGTTACGTCGGTCCATTTAAAATTCTGAAGAGAGTCGGAAAAGTTGCGTACGAACTAGCTTTACCACCTCATATGCAGCATATTCATAATGTATTCCATGTGTCCATGCTTAAGAAGTATAACCCTGATACAAGGCATGTAATAGAGTATGAGCCGATAGAACTTCAGGCAGATTTGTCGTATATAGAGCAGCCGGTAAGAATTTTAGATCGGCAAGAGCGAGTATTAAGGAATAAGTCTGTACCATTGGTGAGAGTTTTGTAGAGAAACCTAGTGGTTGAAGAATCAACCTGAGAACTTGAAAGTGATGTGTTAGAAAAAGTTATTTGTATAGCGTGATTCTGAGGAGAGAATCCTATTAGGGGGAAAATGTAACGACCGAGAAAATTACGCTTGTATTATATTATAATAAAGATCTTTATATGTATTATTATGTAATTAAATGTGTTAAGTCATAAAACCCTAATTGCTATGTGCTACGTGTTGTCTGTTTGATCAGATTGTGATTCAGATATTTATTGAGTGTTTTATTATAAGTTATATGTTATATATCAAAACCCGTACAGCTCAAATAGTATTTTAAAAGCCCGTATTTTAAACAAAAATATTGGTCCCATTTTTCCAAGAACGGCTTATACCATATCGCTATTCTGAACCCCTAGACGTTTTACAAATTTATCTCGTTCACAAAAAACGACTTTTTCGGACCCCTTTGGGAGTCAAAAGCCCACAAAAATCATATTTTTATTTTTATATGATCATGAAATTATCAAACATCATTTTTTCTTTGCATTTTTGTATTATTCACAATTTTTGGGAATTTTTGACATTTATTTTGTATTTATTGGATATTTAAAAATTCATTATTAATACCCAAAAATTATAAAAATTGGGGCCAAATATTTTAACTAGATGTGTAATTAGCTCCTTAATTTTATTTAGGGGTATTATTTTCCATTGAATAAATAGCTGGATTATTATTATTTTTAGTTAATTAATTATTAAAAATCAGATTAATAAAAATTAGAAAGTGTTGGTGACTTTTGTATTCTTGGAAGAGGGAGAAGATTAATCAATGATTTTGGGAGATTTACTAATTCACTGAAAAAGCTCGAGTAACCGATACAATCCTTGTGACGAGACGAATCTATTGATACTAATATCAACAACTGAGGTTTGTTTAATCTTAAAATCGATTTTTATGTTCTTGGTATGAATTTCGATTTTTGATTTTGAAGAATCGTTTGATTATTTGGTTGATTCAGTTAGTTTTGCTGTAGTCTCAGGGGTGATTGGGTATTTTTATTTCGATTTTATAACACCTGAATCGATATGCCGAGTTCTTGAGTTTTAGTATTTTTGATTTCGTTTTTAAAAAAAATCTAATAAAAATTAGATTTAAATTCTGAAAAAATATTATTAATAATTTCTGAATTATTTTATTAATTTAGAAATTCGAATTTAATTATTTAATATCTATTTATTTATTTATTTATTTATCTATTATTTATTTATTAAGTAATTAATTTATAAATGAGATTAAATAATCGAAAAATACGATAATAATTCATTAATTATTCGAATATTGTGAGTAACTCGTATTTATACAAGTATTTGATCGTGAAGCTGTATTATTATTCAAGCGATAGTGTATTTATTCGACGAGTGTCGTAATAATTATTCGTATCGATTATTTATTTGTAAATAATCGATCTAATTGTATAATTTATAATAATTTATGAATAATTGTAATAATTTGTAATTAATCCTAATAATTAAGGATTAATTATTTTAAATGAAATAAATATTAATAATTATTTAAAAATATAATTAAGGTTTATTTAATTATAATTGATTATTAATTTATTAAATTTTATTTAATTCGTAGTAATTAAACCGTTAGTCCGATTTGAGTGAAACGGAGACCTTTAGACTCTGAAAAATGAAATGAATCCATTAAAAATAAATATAAATCATAATTTATTCCGAAAGTGAGTCGCCTTGTGTTAGTTAATCATTGGTAGACCTTATTAGGGATCGAATCGAGCCTAATAAATCCTGAAAAATTATAAATCGAACCAAATAGTGTTTGTTAGTACAAGTATAAGTCTAGTATCGATTCTAAAAATAATTAAGAGTCTAAAATCAATTATGTGCCTTATGTGCTATGTGCTTTACGTGATTATGTGAACCTTATGTGCTATATAATATTATATATTTATATATGCGAGTCTGATAAGATCGTATGGGTAGACGATTAGGGCTACGTGGTATCAATTCAAGATACGCGTATGAAGTAAGTTATCTAAACGAATGTCTTTCCATGATAAATTCTGTATCAAGAAGGCGAATCAAGCAGAAGACGGAAGGCGGTGAATCATATGAGGTTAAGTACGCGCCAGGCAAGTTTTTCCTCTATTCTATGTTCAGAATAGTAAATATATCCCACTTTTCATATCAGTTATACTTTGATAATTCTTGTTCATATACACTGATACCCAATTATTGATTCTTGTTTCTATTTCATTTCAAATCTTGATTTCTCCCAATTTATTGAATCCTTTATTCATATTCCAATACTTTTTACCTTGTTACCTATACTCTGATATATCCTGATGTTGGGATACATCAAAAGCATTCTGATTGTTCCGGATGCTAAGCTATGGACTGGATGGTTACGATACGGGCTGGGTATTAACCAGACTCTTTATTATGAGGCCATGGTTGCCTGGGTAACCCTTATGTTGGTTGGGTCTATGCAGTTGGGTATAGATCCGCACTGTATCCTGACTGATCAATAGGTTATAGTGCATAGGTTAGTTCTTGTTTTCATTCTCGTTCATTTGGCACTCGCCAGTAATGGAAAATTATTATTCTATACAGATACAAATGGTTGTTGAAACCATCAGATTATCGATTCATTTATGTATTTTTTCTCTTTCTACTACATATATTATTGCAGGCTTGTTGAGCAATTTTGGCTCGCCCTCTTTTATTGTTATTCCCATTATTTTTCAGTCAAGGTAGAGAATAAAACCCATCAGAACCCGCATAGTCAAGAAGCGAGTCAAGCAGCGGGACCCTCTTATATCAAGGGTGTTTGTCCCTATCCCAGAAGAGAGTTTTGAGTTACCAGATCAGGTGTAGCAGGACAAGTAGTATTAATGGTTTGAATAAAAGTAGTTTAGTGTGAAATCTAAATAGAATAAAGTTTTGTAACAAAGAGAGTTCTTGAGATAGACTGTTTAAAACTGGTTTGTAATAAAGTTGGTTTGTCGTTCTTGTTTTCCATCCTTAACCTGGAAAAGATCCTGAGTAGTAATAGTTTGGGGTACTTATTTTATTTATATTCTGCTTGTGAATGTTTAGTGAGTAGTTAATATTAGTAATGCCCCAAATCTATATCTTGGATTTGGAGGGTGTTACAATGGTGCTTCACCTAGGGTTGTTCACGAACCGAGCTATTTGGGAACAAGTTCGAGCTTGGCTCGTTAAGAGCTCATTCGGCTCGGCTCGTTAACGAACTCGAGCTCGAGCTCGAACAGACAAATGTGTTCGTTAAGCAAAACGAGCTCGAGCCAAGTTTTGGGGTGTTCGGCTCGATCTCGGCTCGAGCTCGCTCGGCTCGAGCTCACTCGTTAAAGCTCAAAAAAAATAAAACATATCCTGAATATTTTTATATAGGTAAATACTAAATTTTAATCTAATACATTCCTTTTATTTGAACACTTCTGGAAATCTGCTTGTACATAAGATTTCGGTAATTGCCAATCTAACTACAAGATATCTACTGGATTATTACTACACTCTTCTTCGTAAATTACTTTGAATTATTACTCAAAAAACTTTTGTCAGTGAGGAGCAGATTTCTTGTAACTGTATGTAGAATATTATAGGTTACACTCACTCCACCTTGGTAGTTCATTATACATGAATTTTCTAGTTGCAAGCTGCATGAGTAGACTTACCTTCTCTATGTTTGCTGTGTAGTAGGAACCTTCTTTATTAAATTTCTTATGATAAAAAGTAAACAGTCTCCCACTAGTTCCTTTGGTTGTTCAAGTTACAAACTTTTGTGTTCTTGAAGCCATTTCTGATGCGGCCTTATTTGTGCAGATTATCGTTGGTCGTGGCGATCTTGTTTGCCCAAGTTTCAATGCAGACGAAGTACATCAAATGAAAAAGTGCTTTATCATATAAGAGGTCTGATTGCTCATAGAGACGGGTTTGACTAGAGTCTTATTCTTGGTTAGTACTGGAGAAATTTTCAAAGAAATAAATATTCCCCACCGCTATATTATTTAAATGATGACAGTGAAAGCATTGGATTAAACCTGAATATGGGAAGATCAAGATAAATGTTGATGCTGCTATTTTCGAGGAGGCTTAGAGATTTGGATATGGGTTTCTTGCTCGAGATTCAAATGGAAGGCTGATTGGAGCTTTTTCTGGTAGCGAACCGGGGCGTGTCCGGGCTAATATTGCTGAGATGATTTTTATAATAAAGGAGGCATTTAAGTTGGGTTGAAGATCATGATTGAAATCAGGTTTTATTTAGAAACAGAATTCCCGGTGCCTGAGCTAGCGGAGCTAGATCACGTATGATAGGTGATAATAAATATTGGTTTAGGCCCAATAAAATGAGCCCAGGGCCCAAATAGCAAATAGAAGAAGGGCGCCCGGACACATGGCAACATCCCTACCGTCCAGGTTTCCTGGATCTGTAACTTTCCAACGGTCCAAATCCATGGACACGTTGGCCCATCACAGACGTCCATGCGTTCCCCAATCCTGAACACACCAACGGTCCAATTCCAAGGTACAAACCCCTAAACCCTAATGTGAAGTCTATAAAAGGCTAATCAAAAGGTGTGTTGAGGGTTATTAATTTCTACACACATATACACCTATACGCACAACACTCTCATATGTATAATTTATATCTTATCATTCTTTTGCACAACCCTCTCTCATTCTCACATCGGATGTGCCGCGGGACACCACCCCCCCTCTGGTTCGGTTTTTCAGGAGCTGTTAAGTGGCATTTATGACACTTTATTATGCTCTAATAAGCTTTAAATTGATGTAATTGTACTCAAGTTTTTAAGTGTTTTAACGTGTTTTCGAGTGTTTTTGCATTTCAGGCATTATCTAGGTAATCGGGTGAATTATCATTATTTTGGTGCTGATTTGGTGTCAAGGTGGTGTTGGAATAAAAGCTCATTGAAGCCGGCTCGAAGTTGCAAGGAAAATGGAGAAAATAATTTATGGCAGAAGCCCAGCGCGCCCGCACTGATCAAGCGCATGGCCGCGCCCGAAGTACAGAAAGCCAGCGTGCCCGCGCTGATCAAGCGCGCGCCCGCGCCGTGTCGGGATGACAGATTCTTGTTTCTACTTGGTTTCTGAGAGAAAGAATTCTACACTGCATGGGGCTGCTATATAAACATCTTTAGGTCATTTTTAATAATATATCAATATATATGAAGCCAGAGACATATCAAGGAGAGCAGGGAGAAAACCGTATTAGCACGATTCAACGAAGACAAAAAAAAATCTTATTTTTACTTGTGAATATTTGTTTTAAGTTGTATTTGGATGCTAGTTTTCTTACTTTTGAACCTTACTCTTGTTTCGTACTTGGTTTTATTTATTCGTTATAAAGACTACGTTTGTTATATCATATTTTCATCGGAACCCACGTTGATGATGAGTCCGATTATGGGCTAATCGTTATCGTGGAATTCTAGTGGATTTATTTATGAATTTCTTTAGTTAAATTGTTTGATGCCTTAGTATGGGGTTAAATATCAAGTAGGTCACTTACTGCGTCTAAATATATCAAGTGAGTCACTGGTTACAAAACTGACTCAAATGAGTACTCATTTAAAAATTTATATAAAAAATATCACTCTATCATTAGTCGAAATTCTTAAAAATATTATATATTGAGTTTCCCACATTTTTTGTGAATGATATTACATCCAAATGAAAGGTTACGAGTTCTACTATTTTAGATAATATTGTTAGATTTTTAAAATTTTATCAACTATTTATTTTTAATTTTTTGATTGTATTATTTGATTTAAATAAAAATAAATAGTAAATAAATTTTAAAAAAAATTAAAAATATTATCTAAAATACTAGAACTCAGAATCTTTCATTTGGATGTAATATCATTCATAAAAAATGTGCTAAACTCAATATATAATATTTTTAAAAATTTCGACTAACGATAGAGTTATATTTTTGATACAAATTTTCATATGAGTGATTCATTTGAGTTAGTTTTGTAACCAGTGACTCACTTGATATATTTGGACGCAGTAAGTGACCTACTTGATATTTAACCCCCTTAGTATGTGGTGATTGTATGATATCCTAGTATTGGTTGTGCGTATTCGTCTTATGAGCGTCGCGAACTTATAAGATAGTGTGTTAATTCTTAATGAAGCGAAAGTGAATTTAAGGATTTAGAACTTGCCATGCTAGCATAGGTTCATGTATTTGTTATGCATGATGTGTAGGTAATTTTAACCATCTTACTTGCCCTGTGTAATCAAGATAGATAACTTGTGCTTAAACCGTTATGTTGTCAAATTCTATAGATATATAGAGTCTCAATATAATTGGTGTCTATTCAGCTTTTATCTCTTTTGTGGATGTCTGATAGTATGGTACTCGTGCAACGAAAGTTGGTGTTTATCAGTTTCGTGTTGTCTAATTAGTGTCATCACCATTGTATGCTAAGGGTAAGAACATTAAGGCTATTGAATGAAGTATTTAATGAAGTTAGAATCCCATATTTGTCATATATATTAATTCAACCAATCTTATTCTCTTAGTTATAATTGTTAGTTTAATTCTTAGTTATAAACAACCTCAATTTGTTATCGTCTTAACATTGAATAATAACCATACATTGTTGCTTAAGTGCGTGAATTAATTAGTTAACCAATACAGTCTCTGTGGGAACGAACTAGAAAAGATTCTATACTACTTGCGAACTCGTATACTTGCGTGTATTATTAGTGTGTGTTTAGCGACTAACAAGTTTTTGGCGCCGCTGCCGGGGACTGCATTGTTAATTTATAGTTTATGTGCTTTCCATTAATGGTCGTTAAAGTTTATAGACTCGGACAATGTTACTTATCTGTTTCTTTGTCTTATTTCAGGTACTCTAGTGAGGGTGTATGCATACGCGTTCGCATATTCGTAAGAGAACACTGGATAAAGCCGAGGAAGAAGTTGTGGTAGTTCATAAGGAAGTTTTTAAGGAAGAAAAGAAGGTAGAAGAAGAAGAAGAAAAAGTTGAAGAACCAGCTTTAGTAGAGATGGATGATCAAGCGAAAAATCATAAGGCTTTGATGGACTATTCTCAGCCTAAGATTAATGACATTCAGTCAAGCATCATCAGACCATCCATCAGGGCTAACACTTTTGAGATCAAGTCAAGTACGATTCAGATGATACATAACTCAATTCAGTTTGGGGGTTCTCCTACTGAAGACCCCAACATGCACATCAGGGATTTCATTGAGATCCACGACACTTTCAAGTTCAATGATGTGACTGAAGATGCTATCAAGCTACGCCTCTTCCCATTCTCTCTGAGGGACAAGGCTAAGTGCTGGTTAGACTCTCTGCCAGCAGGATCTATCACCACTTGGGAGGATCTTACGTAAAAGTTTCTAACTAAATTCTTCCCCATGGCGAAGACTGCTGCAATCAGGAATGCTCTTACCCAGTTTGCTCAACAAACAGGAGAATCTCTGGTTGAGGCTTGAGACCGATATAAGGAGATGCTAAGGACGTTCCCATACCATGACATGTCTAATTGGATGATTATCAACTATTTCTACAATGGATTGGGTGCTACTTCTAGACCCATGCTTGATGCAGCATCATGAGAAGCCTTGTGGACTAAGGGCTACGATGAAGCTTATGAACTTATTGAACTGATGGCTGCTAATGAGTACCAGAATCTTTCCCAGAGACTAACTCAAGGAAAAGTCACAGGAATTCTGGAGTTGGATGCAACAACTGCTATCGCTGCCCAACTTAAGGATTTGATGATGAAGGTGGACACTTTGGCTAATTATGGAGTTAATCAAATCGCTAGTATTTGTGAATTTTGTGTTGGTGCCCACGAGACTGATCAGTGCACAATTTCTAGTGAATCTGCTCAGTTTGTGAGCAACTTCCAGCGATCACAGCAACCAGTGCCATCCACCTATCATCCTAACAACCACAATCATCCTAATTTCAGCTGGAGCAACACTCAAAATACGGTTCAACAGCCTTATTAGCAATATCCAGCTAAGCAGTACAACCCCCCTGGTTTTCACCAACCACAGTATGCACCTAGACAACAACTCCAACTACAACAAGCGAAAGAAAAATCTGAATTAGAGGAGTTGAAGCTTATGTGCAAGAGTCAAGTTATTTCTAAAAAGACCTTGGAAAATCAAATTGGGCAAATTTCCAAGGCATTGCTAAATCATCAGCCTGGTACACTACCTAGTGACACCGAAGTGCCAGGAAAGAGGGAAGCTAAGGAGCAAGTAAAGGCAATCACTTTAAGGTCTGGAAGGGTGGAGAATCCCAAACAAACTCAAGAGTTGACTGAAGAAGCCGGGGCTGAGAAAGAACTAGAGCAGCAGTATGAAGAAGTGGAACCAAGGAAGACTACTGTTGAGCACACTCCGCCTGAGGGTAATAATAGGGGAGAAACAGATCTATCCTCTACCGCCTTTTCCTTAGCGGCTACAGAAGAAAAAGCTGGACAAGCAATTTGAGAAGTTTCTGGAGGTGTTCAAGAAACTTCATATCAACATACCTTTCGCTGAGGCTCTTGGGCAGATGCCTAGTTATGCAAAGTTTATGAAAGGTATTCTCTCTCGGAAGGTGAAGCTAGATGATTTAGAGATTGTTGCTCTCAAGGAGGAATGCAGTGCTGTGCTGTAACAGAAGTTACCTCCAAAGCTTAAGAATCCAGGAAGCTTCACTATTCCATATACTATTGGAAAGGTGTCTTTTGACCGATGCTTATGTGACTTGGGAGCTAGCATTAATTTGATGCCTTTGTCAATCTTCAAGCAGTTGGACTTACCTGATCCCAAATCGACTTATATGACCTTGCAGTTAGCCGACCGTTCTATTACATATCTGCAAGGTATTGTGGAGGATGTTTTGGTCAAGGTTGATAAACTCATCTTCCCTGCTGATTTTATAATTCTTGATTTCAAGAAGGATAAGAAGATACCAATAATCTTGGGAAGACCTTTCTTGGAGACTGGCCGAACCTCGATAGATGTGCAGAAGGGTGAGCTCACAATGCGAGTTCTGGATCGTGATGTTACTTTTAATGTGTTCAATGCTATGAAATTTCCTACGGATAATGAGGAGTGCTTAAAAGTGGAGTTGGTCGATTCGGTGGTCACATCGAAAATTCAATTGCTAAGGTCTGATGCCTTAGAAAAAGCCTTGTTGAGAAATTCAGATAGTGAAGATGACGAAGGTGAAGAATAATTGCAATATTTGAATGCTTCTCCCTGAAAAAGGAAGATTGATATGCCTTTTGAATCTCTTGGAATGGAGGAATTGAACAAAGCTCATAAATGCCTCCAGCCATCTATTAAGGAAGCTCCCAATCTTGAGCTTAAGCCTTTACCTGAGCATTTGAGGTATGCGTTTTTAGGTGATGCATCTACTCTGCCTGTTTTTATTGCATCTGACCTTTTAGGTAGTGATGAGGAAAAGATTTTGAGGATTCTGAGAGAGTTCAAATCGGCAATTGGCTGGACTATAGCAGATATCAAGGGAATCAGCCCTTCTTACTGCATGCATAAAATTCTGCTAGATGAAGGTAGCAAGCCTATAGTCGAGAAGCAAAGAAGACTTAATCCAATCATGAAGGAAGTAGTGAAGAAGGAAATTCTTAAGTGGATAGATGCAGGGATCATCTACCCTATTTCTAACAGCTCATGGGTAAGGACGATTCAATGTGTGCCAAACAAAGGTGGTATTACTGTGGTAGCAAATGAAAAGAATGAGCTTATTCCTACTAGAACAGTCACGGGGTGGAAAGTTTGCATGGATTATAGGAAGATAAACAAAGCCACTAGGAATGATCACTTCTCTTTGCCTTTTATTGATCAGATGCTCGACATGTTGGTTGGTCATGAGTATTATTGTCTTCTGGATGGTTACTCGGGTTATAATCAGATTTGTATCGCTCTAGAAGATCAGGAGAAAACTACCTTCACTTGTCCATTTGGTAATTTCGCCTTCAGACGAGTTTCTTTTGGTCTGTGTGGTGCACCAGCCACATTTCAGAGATGTATGATGGCCATGATTGGCCAGAATGTGGAGGTGTTCATGGACGACTTCTCAGTCTTTGACGATTCTTTTGATGAATGCTTGTAAAATCTTGGACGTGTTCTCAAGAGGTGTGTTGAGACCAATCTGATTCTCAGTTGGGAGAAATGTCACTTTATGGTGCGACATGGAATTATTCTCGGGCACAAAGTTTCTATTAAGGGTCTTGAGGTGGATAAGGCCAAGGTGGGGGTCATTGAGAATCTTCCTCCACCCATTTCTGTTAAGAGAATTCACAGTTTCTTGGACATGCGGGTTTCTACAGGCGTTTCATCAAAGACTTCTCTAAGATTTTGAAGCCATTGTGCAGTCTGCTAAAGAAATATGTTCCTTTCAATTTGATGACGAGTGCCTCGTAGCTTTTGAGACATTAAAGAGGAGTTTAATCACGACACCGGTCATAACTGCACCTGATTGGAATGAACCTTTTGAGATGATGTGCGATGCAAGTGACTATGCAGTTGGAGCAGTTCTTAGGCAGAGGAAGAACAACATATTTCATATGGTCTACTATGCTAGTAAGACCTTAAATGGTGCTCAACTGAATTATACTACTATGGAGAAAAAACTTTTGGCTATTGTCTATGGTTTTGAGAAATTTTGATCTTATCTACTTGGGACTAAGGTGATAGTTTTCACTGATCACGCTGCAATTCGATATCTTGTCTCAAAGAAGGACTCAAAACCTAGATTGATTAGATGGGTTCTTTTGCTCCAAGAATTTGAACTAGAGATCAAGGACAGAAAGGGAACGGAAAATCAAGTCACTGATCATCTCTCGCGTTTGGAGAATCCTAATGCTACTTCATTGGATAAGACATTGATAAAGAAATCTTTTCCCAATGAGCAGCTATTTGGAGCGCAAGAAGAAGAACCGTGGTTCGTAGACATTGTGAACTACCTTGTGAGTAATATCATGCCTGCTCAACGGAAGAAGTTTCTACATGAAGTAAAGTGGTATATGTGGGATGAGTCATTTCTCTTTCGACAAGGAGCTTACCAAATCATCAGGAGATGTATTCCTTACAGCGAAACGGGGGGGGGGGGATCTTGTGAGATTGCCACTCAATGGCTTATGGAGGACATTATGGCGGAGAAAAGACAGCGGCGCGTGTTCTTCAAGCAGGTTACTTTTGGCCAACCTTGTTTAAAGATGCTCATCAGTTCGTTTTGAAATGTGATCGATGTCAACGTGTGGGTAATATGTCCAAAAGGGATGAGATGCCTCTTAATGTGCTTCTCGAGGTTGAAGTCTTCGATGTTTGGGGAATTGACTTCATGGGGCCATTTGTCTCATTTTGTAACAATCAATATATCTTGTTGGCAGTTGATTACGTGTCGAAATGGGTTGAAGTTAAGGAATTACCAACTAACGATGCGAAAGTGGGGCTTAATTTTCTTCACAAGCAGATATTCACAAGGTTTGGAACTCCAAGAGTCATAATCAGTGATAAGGGGTCGCATTTTTGCAATCGCAAGTTCACTGCTATGATAAAAAGGTATAATGTGAATTATCACATTGCTACGGCTTATCATCCTCAACCAAATGGTCAAGCTGAGGTATTTAACAGAGAGATCAAGTGTATTTTAGAGAAAGTGGTGTGTCCATCGAGGAAAGATTGGTCTTTGAAGCTTGATTAAGCTGTTTGGGCGTATAGAACAGCATATAAAACTCCATTGGGAATGTCGCCGTTTCAGTTGGTTTATGGTAAGGGGTGTCATTTGCCGGTGGAGCTAGAGCATAAAGCATATTGGGCTTTAGAGAAATTGAATATGGATTTGGATGCAGCTGGTAAGAAGAGGATGCTTCAATTGAATGAGCTCGACGAGTTTCGACTTTAAGCTTATGAGAACAACAAAATGTATAAGGAGAAAGTCAAGAGGTGGCACGATCGGGGTCTAGTGCTCAAATCATTTGTGCCAGGGCAACAAATTCTTTTTTTCAACTCTCGTCTCCGTCTTTATCGTGGAAATTTGAAGTCAAGATGGTCAGGGCCGTTCATTGTCAAAACTGTGTTTCCATATGGAGCGGTGGAAATTTTTGAGAATGATCTGGGCCAAGCATTCAAGGTAAATGGTCAAAGGTTGAAACATTATTATGGTGATACGGCAAACCGCGAGGTGGTTAGTGCCGTTCTATTGTCCATTTGATCTCGAGATCCTACGTCGAGCTAGCGACGTAAAAGAAGCGCTTCTTGGGAGGTAACCCAAGTTTGTTGTACATTAGTAGGTAGAGGAAGCAAGAAGAAAGGAGAAAAACATAAAAAAAGAAGAAAAAGAAGAAAATTTAGGGCCAACTCCAGTGACCAAGCGCGCCCGCGCTGATCCAGGGCGCGGTCGCGCTGTTTTTCCAGAAGGTGAACGCGCCCGTGCCGTCCTAGCGCGCGCCCGCGCCGGGTCCTTGTTTGAAAATAAAATAAAATAAAATAAAATAAAATAAAATAAAACAACAGTTTTAAGAGAAAATCGGGATTTATAATCAAAAGTCAATTCCAACCCGATTTTTACTCTTCCACATCCCATGATTCCCTCACCTAATCAATTCCATTATTCCCACGATTCCCAAAATCAATTCCCACTTCTATTCCTTACAGAATTCACACCTTTCCACCTATAAATACATACACTTACATACAACTTCTCCACCACATCACAAACTCTCAAACACAAATTCTCTCTAAACACTTAAGCTTTTATTCTCTCTTCTGCAATCCCGATGGCACCCAAGAGGCAAAGAACACAAGTTGGCAGCAACACCACCGATTCTTCATCTGCGGGTGGTGTGAGGCCCAGGTTTTCTACTCCTGAGGCTGAGGAGGAGTACACGAGGCTTCTCTCGAAGCCTATTGTTAAGGATCGAGGTTTTCTGCCATCAGGGAAGGATGGTAAGCTGTTAGAGATGATTCTCGAGATGGGTTAAGTTTCTTTTTGTGAGGCGCCCGCTGCTGTGCCCATGAGTGTTGTGCGGGAGTTCTATGCGATTGACAAGGCGAAGAAGAATGGTTTCACGGTGGTGAGGGGGAGGACTGTAGAGTACAGTGCTGATACTATCAGGACAGTGATTGAGCAACCTGCGAGGAAGGTGGGTCAGGACACTTGGAACGATAAGACTCCAGAACTTTGATTTGGATCTCATCGTTGCTACTCTGTAATAACCCCAAAATTTTGAACTTTTTGTAACCCTTATGAATAGTGTTTTTGCTGATATTGCTGAATAAGAAAACTTTTCATGCCACACTATGTAGGGGTTTTTATATGGATATTCTGAGATTTTATTAGTACTCTATATGGTATATAAGTGTATGTAAAGATCGTCAGAATCCAAATCCGAACACTTTGATTTTTCCCGGAAATCCACTAGATACAGAAAGAATTGAGTATAAGGTAACATGATAAAAAGGATTTAAATTAAAGGATTATAAGAGAGGATCATAAAAGGAATATAATGTATTGAGAAAGGTTAAGGAAACCCAAGTAATAAGATCCCGGGTATGATCCCTCAAACGAGAAACGAGAACGAAAGTTAAGCGAACCGTATAACAGATCAGCGGTCATTAGGCAAACAATTAGGAGTTAATCAAGGAGGTTAGGGATGATGAGGTCATCCAACCAATAAGAAGAGGGCAAGTGAGGGAGGATGACATCACAAGGTGACATAAGCATGATATAAGGGGAAGGAGGTGTGGTTGATTTAAAACCACACAAAGTTCAAGGTTAAAAAGGTAATTAACCAAAAACAAATCAAAAGCAACCAAGTTAGGCAAAACAACTCACAAACACAAAAATCATTTCACTTCTTCATCAAGAAGCTCTCGGCTTTTCTCTTCATTTCAAGGAGGAAAATTCAAAATTCAAGTTCCAAGCTTCCTTAATTAGTAAGGTAATTATCTAATACTCCTTATGCATAGATATGGCTATCCTATAAGTTTAAGCCTCCAATTCATTCTCAATCTCTTCCAAGAAATCAATGAAGAAGATAATGAATAGTGATTTCAAGATTTTTAACATGATTTTCTTTGTTTTTCCTTTAAGATCCAACCATCCCTAAGATATCTCAAGGCTTCTTAAGGCTTCCTAGCTACTCAAATCACTTCAAGGAAGGTATAACATCTCCAAACCCTAACTTTACTTTGTATATTAGGATGGTTTTGATTGTTATGGTAAAAGAGAAGCTTGATGCTTGTATGTTTAGAGTTTGGGAGGGAGTTGTAGTGAATTGGATGTTGAAATCTTGTTGATTAGTTAAAGGACTTAAGTATAGTTTTAAATTCAAGTTTAAGAATAAGTAAAAATTGTTAATGTTGAGTTGTTGGGGCTGTTATGATGTAGTATGGATGGAGTTTTGATTGGGTTGTGATTGTGGATTGATTGTGGGTTGAATTGGAGTGTTTTAAATTTGGGAAATCGCGTAAATATAGCCGTCGTAATGTCCGATTTACTTTAGACTGCTTTTGTTCATAACATTAGGACCCGAGAACTCCCTGCTAGGTTTTGACCATTGCCATTATTAGATAGTTCATGTTACGAGCTTCGTTTTGATATGTGGTTCGTTTGATTCCGATGTACGGTTTAGGAGAAACGGCCGTTTTAAGTAACGACGTTTCGCGAACGAACCATTACCCCTCGCCTTACTTTGAAACATAGGTTAAAGACCTTAAAGGACTAATTGGAGTATGAAACATTTATGTAAAGTGTAATAGGCAGTTGATAAGACACTCACGAAAGAGTCGCCTTAAAACTCGTAATGGTTAATTTATTAAAAATGGTGGAGCCGAGGGTACTCGAGCGACTTAAGAGAATCAGTAAGCGCGAAGCGAGCGTTAAAGTCTAATTTGGTTAAAGTATAGATTTACAAGTGACTTTGGTTTAATTCCAACTTATATGTTGTTTATAGGTTACCAGACTCGTCCCGAGCCATTTGTAACCCCCAGTCGCTCAGGCAAGTTTTCTACCCGTATAACTGTTGTTGTGATGTATATGTGTATATGCATGATCTTGTGATAAATGCATATTTGTTATTAGCAAATTCTTGCGATATATTGGAGCATGTGATATGGTACATATGCATGCCTGTTTCATATTCTTGATTTATATATCTGTTGGTTCAAATGCTTATTAGTTGCATAATACTTATGCTAGAGATAAGCGGTATATGAGTATACCCTTAGTATAGGGGATAAAAAGGTGAACTTTTTCTAAAACCGGGAGGCGAGGCTCCCGAGTATAATATATATATATATATATATATATATGAATAGTTTTTAAAACTATTAATCGAATAAGGTTTATTCGATAACTTTATATTATTTAATGAATATTACTTGAATATTTATTCGAGGACTTATGACTCCTTTTATTTTATTTATGAATATTATTTCGAATATTCATTCGAGGGCTTATGACTCAGTTTATTTTATTAATTGAATATTATTTCGAATATTCATTCGAGGGCTTATGACTCAGTTTATTTTATTAATTGAATATTATTTGAATATTCATTCGAGGGCTTATGACTCAGTTGATATTATTTAATGAATATTATTTGGATATTCATTTGAGGACCTATGACTCCGATTATTTGCCGAGATATATTCTTTATTTTATTAAAGAATAAGGTGTCGATAATCAAACTTATTTTTGATTATTCAAATAAAGATAGTACTTTCGTACAAGTATATCTTTGGTTATTTAATACTCGTTTCAAGTATAAGTTTTACAACTTCTACTTCAATTATTTGTATAAAGATTATTCTTTATGGGAATATTATTTAAATAATAATATTCAGATATTTTCTAATATATTGGGACTGATTTACTTTATTAAATCAGCATTACTCCAAACACTCTTTAAAGTGTTTTCGAGTCCTTAAAATGATTTTCAAAAGTTAGAGCGGATCCCAAAACTCAATTTTTTTTATATATTTAAGATCTTCCTTTTTAAAGGGGATTTAAATACTCGCTCAAAACCAGAGGGATCCGGCTCTGTGGTGTATTTTATATTCACAACAATGTTGCGGTTTTGGTAAATGAATTGATTACTTACCCAACATTCGGGAAGTAAGTCCATCTATCGAGTCGGCATAAGCAACATGGACTCAGTGGGCGTCCATGATAGTGTAAGTGGCTCAGTGGGAGTTCATCAAATGCGTAAGTGGCTGAGTGGCAGTCCAGCATAAGGTCCTATTGCGACCAGGGTGATGACCAGTGGGGAATTCGTCCATCTACTAGTAGAAAAGGTTACTTATTGGTATCTTTGCCTGATCAGCAAGATATCGGGTTTATGCCACCATTCTTTTCCTTTCGAAAAATTCATTGGATGTTACAAACTCTGTTCATACCTTACATGACAGAGGTTTTCAGGAAATGTATAAGAAAATGTATATGTGGATATATATATCGGAACTTAATGAAGTATATCATAACTTCATTTCCTTCAATAATACTTCAAAGATTTAATCTATTCAAATCTTGCCTTGTAGTCTCATCTATGTGATGAAATGTTGAAAGCTCATTATACTTTGAATAGCGGTAGTTCAAGTAGATTTATAAATGATATAAGTATAGTGAAGTAATTGGTAACTTTATCCCTTGTTTTTACTTATATCCAGTAAGTAATTATCTTGCACTTGATAAAGGATTCTAGTAAGTTATCCTTTTAGATACTTGCATTATTGTTTACACTATATATTATCTTGCGAGCTGTAATGCTCACTCTTGTTTTATTTCTTCATCACACAACAACAGTTAGGAAAGATGGCCAGACTCAAGCAGACCCAGCGCAAAAGCGTGGGAAGCGCCCCGCGCCTTCCCGTTGAGATCATAGCTGCTATAGCTGCAGAGGTAGATCTATTTGTAGATCAGACCTTCTACTTTTGGGAATCAATTATGTATAATTATAACTTGTGGCAGATAATGGCAAATAATTGTAAACTTATCAAGTAATCATTTTGGGTTGTAATAACTTTTAAACTGTGGATTCAAAGACTTGTACTTATTTCAATTTCATCTCTGAGACTATAACGGGTTGTGGTGTGTGTTAGTGTGGGGTCACAGCATAAGGTTAATTATTATTAATTAAGTGAAGTGATATTGTGGAAAGAAAGACCGTGACGACCCGGATCCCTGACCCCGGATCTGGGGGTGTTACAGAAATGGTATCAGAGCCAAGTGTTATAAACCTCAGAGATGATGCGACGATATAATAATAAACTCACAAAGATAATAAGAACTCTTGCCAAGTTCATGGTCGGACTACTTAAAGTAGTGCTGACAGTTAAAACCCTTACAGGAACCCTTATATGTATCATGATAGTAACTTAGCTCGTTTAATGTGTAGGCTCATGAGATAGAGGACCCTGAGATGTTCGAGCGTGAGCATAATGAGGCACTGTTAGATGTCGAGGATCAGGAGGAGCCTGAGATGGAGGGGGATGAGGAGGACCCCTCAGAGGAGTCAGAGACAGAGGTCATTGCTATTTTAGATGAGGATGACCCGGATGAGGTCCCAGTAGCAGAGGAGCGTGTCGGAGCTATGGTAGTGTACACTGGTACCCCTTTACCCACACTCCCGGTGGTCAGAGCTCCTACCCTTCCACCACTATCTTGGATCCCCTATGATGACAGCTCAGAGACCCATACTTCCGAGCCTAGGCAGACCGAGGAGGCACCCCCAGCGGCTCCGGATTCACCACCTCTCGACCCTGCCCATAGGCAGTCTTTGTTAGCCCACGGCTATGTTCAGGATGTACTGAGGACCCGAGTGGCTGTTGCTGAGGCCCGGCTGGATGAGGCCAGGAGGGAGTTGAATGCGGAGAGGGCGGGTAGGCGTACCCGAGCTTATGAGACTAGGGCTGCTATACCCCGATCCTTGAGGAGGGAGCTGACGGGGATAGAGCTCACATCCCGAGCGAGACTCAGATCGCTCCAGGGGGACAGGCATGGTAGGATCTCCAGGCGGCAGGCCGACTATATCTTCCATCGTGCGATGGAAAGGGTATGAGAGCTGACCCGCTCCGGTGTGTGATTCAGGACTGACGATGGGATAGTCTAGTTGTCTAGTTAGTCGAGGCCTTAGTAAGAGCCAATTTTCCGGGATAGTTGACTTGTATATAGCATCCCTTTTTCTGACTAGACAGATAGACTCTTGTGTATCACTTTTGGACAGATGGTTGTAGCACTGTTGTACTTTTGACCAGATCAAACTATGTATTTCTCGCATTATGTATATATTTGTTTTCTTTCGGTTCATTTATGTATTTTTTCTCTTTCTACTACATATATTATTGCAGGCTTGTTGAGCAATTTTGGCTCGCCCTCTTTTATTGTTATTCCCATTATTTTTCAGTCAAGGTAGAGAATAAAACCCATTAGAACCCGCATAGTCAAGAAGCGAGTCAAGCAGCGGGACCCTCTTATATCAAGGGTGTTTGTCCCTATCCCAGAAGAGAGCTTTGAGTTACCAGATCAGGTGTAGCAGGACAAGTAGTATTAATGGTTTGAATAAAAGTAGTTTAGTGTGAAATCTAAATAGAATAAAGTTTTGTAACAAAGAGAGTTCTTGAGATAGACTGTTTAAAACTGGTTTGTAATAAAGTTGGTTTGTCGTTCTTGTTTTCCATCCTTAACCTGGAAAAGATCCTGAGTAGTAATAGTTTGGGGTACTTATTTTATTTATATTCTGCTTGTGAAGGTTTAGTGAGTAGTTAATATTAGTAATGCCCCAAATCTATATCTTGGATTTGGAGGGTGTTACAATGGTGCTTCACCTAGGGCTGTTCACGAACCGAGCTATTCGGGAACAAGTTCGAGCTTGGCTCATTAAGAGCTCATTCGGCTCGGCTCGTTAACGAACTCGAGCTCGAGCTCGAACAGACAAATGTGTTCGTTAAGCAAAACGAGCTCGAGCCAAGTTTTGGGGTGTTCGGCTCGATCTCGGCTCGAGCTCGCTCGGCTCGAGCTCGGTCGTTAAAGCTCAAAAAAATTAAAACATATCCTAAATATTTTTATATAGGTAAATACTAAATTTTAATCTAATACATTCCTTTTATTTGAACACTTCTGGAAATCTGCTTGTACATAAGATTTCGGTAATTGCCAATCTAACTACAAGATATCTACTGGATTGCTAAGCTACTGTGAAAGTTGCAAATTTTTTCGAATTCGTAAACAATAAGAAAGCTACAATCACAGATGGTGAAGCAGCAGGAGCAACAAAGTATTTGGTTTATATTTTCCTTAAATATACAAGATTAATTTGTGCTTCCTGAAAAACCTTAAAGCCAAGAACCACACAACAATAAGGATTTAGGACTACATAACCAATAATTCATAAAAAATGTTACCAGTCATGAGTTACATCACTTAGTTTAAACAAGAACAGTCACAATTTAAAATAAATACACAGATATAGGTTCAAGCTGCCATTCTTTCAAGTTTCAACTTCCAAGTGGTGTGCCAACATAATAACATATATACTCCTTTAGTCGAAATGAGATTCCAATCTAAAATTTTAAAACCAAAATAAAGTTGCAGCAACTTCGTATTTCTAACTCGAACTTCAACTTCTCCCACCTGTTCATCCTTGCAAAATAAAGCCGAGCAAAACTCAAATTTATTTCATTGTTTTTTCTGTGAATAGATGGTCAGTCTGATTAAAATTAAAATATTTGGCATAACATAGCATGCTTGTTTAGAAGTACAAATTCACTAGACAAGAATATCAGTAGCTACAAGCCTAACTCGTGTTGTTTCATAGTTCAAACTTATGAGTTATCTAGACTATAAATCAGAGTACATGAAAGGAAAGATCATCATGTATACTTAATCAGAGAATGTAATGAAATTCAACCTGTTTAAACTTACTTTTAACATCTGTTCCCCTGTCATTCCAACCACATAGTCCATAACCAACGAAACCATTATATAAACTATGACAAGTACAGTATAAACACTTACACTACTCAGTTAGAGATCAATGCATCACCATGATCTAGCTATATGTACCACAATATTACACAATTAGTTAGTTTGCATAGCTACAAGGCACAAAGGGTCTTTAGAGCACAACATCATTTTACAATCAAGGATGCAATTCATTGCCATTGCTAAAAACACGCAACGCAGCCCAACTGCAGAAATGAGACAGATGTCGAATTTGCAGCAATGCTTCAAATTCTATTGAATAACAATTAGTGTTTAGTTGACTATTATCACAAACTAGTGTTTAGTTATGAATTAGTGTTTTGATTTTTTTGAAATATTTTTCATCGATCCAACCGTATGGATGTCAAGATATATATATTTTAAGAATATAACCAAAGTTTCAATAAAAATAATTTTATTTGATAAGTTATTTTCATAGTCAAATAGTGGTTGACCAGATTTATTTTCTGGCTCGGCTCGGCTCGGCTCAGCTTGTTTATGTTCGCGAAAAAGCTCGTGTTCGCCTCGTTAGTTAACGAGCTCGAGCTCCAACACAATTTTTGTTCTATAAGAAAGCTCGGCTCGGCTCGGTTTGTCAGAAAAAAATAAAGCTCGGCTCTGTTCAATCAAAACTCGGCTCGGCTCGTGAACAGCCCTAGCTTCACCCCATTTACAACGCTTAACATTTTGCTCTATTGCGACAAAATAAAGTAAAGATTTACTGTAAAGACGGGCGAAGCAAATTCTTCAGGTTGATCACCCAATAACATCTTACTACACTCTTCTTCGTAAATTACTTTAGATTATTACTCAAAAAACTTTTGTCAGTGAGGAGCAGATTTCTTGTAACTGTATGTAGAATATTATAGGTTACACTCACTCCACCTTGGTAGTTCATTATACATGAATTTTCTAGTTGCAAGCTGCATGAGTAGACTTACCTTCTCTATGTTTGCTGTGTAGTAGGAACCTTCTTTATTAAATTTCTTATGATAAAAAGTAAACAGTCTCCCACTAGTTCCTTTGGTTGTTCAAGTTACAAACTTTTGTGTTCTTGAAGCCATTTCTGATGCGGCCTTATTTGTGCAGATTATCGTTGGTCGTGGCGATCTTGTTTGCCCAAGTTTCAATGCAGACGAAGTACATCAAATGAAAAAGTGCTTTATCATATAAGAGGTCTGATTGCTCATAGAGACGGGTTTGACTAGAGTCTTATTCTTGGTTAGTACTGGAGAAATTCTCAAAGAAATAAATATTCCCCACCGCTATATTATTTAAATGACGGTAGTGAAAGCATTGGATTAAACCTGAATATGGGAAGATCAAGATAAATGTTGATGCTGCTATTTTCGAGGAGGCTTAGAGATTTGGATATGGGTTTCTTGCTCGAGATTCAAATGGAAGGCTGATTGGAGCTTTTTCTGGTAGCGAACCGGGGCGTGTCCGGGCTAATATTGCTGAGATGATTTTTATAATAAAGGAGGCATTTAAGTTGGGTTGAAGATCATCATTGAAATCAGGTTTTATTTAGAAACAGAATTCCTGGTGCCTGAGCTAGCGGAGCTAGATCACGTATGATAGGTCATAATAAATATTGGTTTAGGCCCAATAAAATGAGCCCAGGGCCCAAATAGCAAATAGAAGAAGGGCGCCCGGACACGTGGCAACATCCCTACCGTCCAGGTTTCCTGGATCTGTAACTTTCCAACGGTCCGGATCCATGGACACGTTGGCCCATCACAGACGTCCACGCGTTCCCCAATCCTGAACACACCAACGGTCCAATTCCAAGGTACAAACCCCTAAACCCTAATGTGAAGTCTATAAAAGGCTAATCAAAAGGTGTGTTGAGGGTTATTAATTTCTACACACATATACACCTATACGCACAACACTCTCATATGTATAATTTATATCTTATCATTCTTTTGCACAACCCTCTCTCATTCTCACATCGGATGTGCCGCGGGACACCACCCCCCCTCTGGTTCGGTTTTTCAGGAGCTGTTAAGTGGCATTTATGACACTTTATTATGCTCTAATAAGCTTTAAATTGATGCATTTGTACTCAAGTTTTTAAGTGTTTTAACGTGTTTTCGAGTGTTTTTGCATTTCAGGCATTATCTAGGTAATTGGGTGAATTATCATTATTTTGGTGCTGATTTGGTGTCAAGGTGGTGTTGGAATAAAAGCTCGTTGAAGCCGGCTCGAAGTTGCAAGGATAATGGAGAAAATAATTTATGGCAGAAGCCCAGCGCGCCCGCACTGATCAAGCGCACGGCCGCGCCCGAAGTACAGAAAGCCAGCGTGCCCGCGCTGATCAAGCGCGCGCCCGCGCCGTGTCGGGATGACAGATTCCTGTTTCTACTTGGTTTCTGAGAGAAAGAATTCTACACTGCATGGGGCTGCTATATAAACATCTTTAGGTCATTTTTAATAATATATCAATATATATGAAGCCAGAGACATATCAAGGAGAGCGGGGAGAAAACCGTATTAGCACGATTCAACGAAGACCAAAAAAAATCTTATTTTTACTTGTGAATCTTTGTTTTAAGTTGTATTTGGATGCTAGTTTTCTTACTTTTGAACCTTACTCTTGTTTCGTACTTGGTTTTATTTATTCGTTATAAAGACTACGTTTGTTATATCATATTTTCATCGGAACCCACGTTGATGATGAGTCCGATTATGGGCTAATCGTTATCGTGGAATTCTAGTGGATTTATTTATGAATTTCTTTAGTTAAATTGTTTGATGCCTTAGTATGGGGTTAAATATCAAGTAAGTCACTTACTGCGTCTAAATATATCAAGTGAGTCACTGGTTACAAAACTGACTCAAATGAGTTACTCATTTAAAAATTTATATAAAAAATATCACTCGATCATTAGTCGAAATTCTTAAAAATATTATATATTGAGTTTCCCACATTTTTTGTGAATGATATTACATCCAAATGAAAGGTTACGAGTTCTACTATTTTAGATAATATTGTTAGATTTTTAAAATTTTATCAACTATTTATTTTTAATTTTTTGATTGTATTATTTGATTTAAATAAAAATAAATAGTAAATAAATTTAAAAAAAAATTAAAAATATTATCTAAAATACTAGAACTCAGAATCTTTCATTTGGATGTAATATCATTCATAAAAAATGTGCTAAACTCAATATATAATATTTTTAAAAATTTCGACTAACGATAGAGTTATATTTTTGATACAAATTTTCATATGAGTGATTCATTTGAGTCAGTTTTGTAACCAGTGACTCACTTGATATATTTGGACGCAGTAAGTGACCTACTTGATATTTAACCCCCTTAGTATGTGGTGATTGTATGATATCCTAGTATTGGTTGTGCGTATTCGTCTTATGAGCGTCGCGAACTTATAAGATAGTGTGTTAATTCTTAATGAAGCGAAAGTGAATTTAAGGATTTAGAACTTGCCATGCTAGCATAGGTTCATGTATTTGTTATGCATGATGTGTAGGTAATTTTAACCATCTTACTTGCCCTGTGTAATCAAGATAGATAACTTGTGCTTAAACCGTTATGTTGTCAAATTCTATAGACATATAGAGTCTCAATATAATTGGTGTCTATTCAGCTTTTATCTCTTTTGTGGATGTCTGATAGTATGGTACTCGTGCAACGAAAGTTGGTGTTTATCAGTTTCGTGTTGTCTAATTAGTGTCATCACCAGTGCATGCTAAGGTTAAGAACATTAAGGCTATTGAATGAAGTATTTAATGAAGTTAGAATCCCATATTTGTCATATATATTAATTCAACCAATCTTATTCTCTTAGTTATAATTGTTAGTTTAATTCTTAGTTATAAAAAACCTCAATTTGTTATCGTCTTAGCATTGAATAATAACCATACATTGTTGCTTAAGTGCGTGAATTAATTAGTTAACCAATACAGTCTCTGTGGGAACGAACTAGAAAAGATTCTATACTACTTGTGAACTCGTATACTTGCGTGTATTATTAGTGTGTGTTTAGCGACTAACAAGTTTTTGGCGCCGCTGCCGGGGACTGCATTGTTAATTTATAGTTTATGTGCTTTCCATCAATGGTCGTTAAAGTTTATAGACTCGGACAATGTTACTTATCTGTTTCTTTGTCTTATTTCAGGTACTCTAGTGAGGGTGTATGCATACGCGTTCGCATATTCGTAAGAGAACACTGGATAAAGCCGAGGAAGAAGTTGTGGTAGTTCATAAGGAAGTTTTTAAGGAAGAAAAGAAGGTAGAAGAAGAAGAAGAAAAAGTTGAAGAACCAGCTTTAGTAGAGATGGATGATCAAGCGAAAAATCATAAGGCTTTGATGGACTATTCTCAGCCTAAGATTAATGACATTCAGTCAAGCATCATCAGACCATCCATCAGGGCTAACACTTTTGAGATCAAGTCAAGTACGATTCAGATGATACATAACTCAATTCAGTTTGGGGGTTCTCCTACTGAAGACCCCAACATGCACATCAGGGATTTCATTGAGATCCACGACACTTTCAAGTTCAATGATGTGACTGAAGATGCTATCAAGCTACGCCTCTTCCCATTCTCTCTGAGGGACAAGGCTAAGTGCTGGTTAGACTCTCTGCCAGCAGGATCTATCACCACTTGGGAGGATCTTACGTAAAAGTTTCTAACTAAATTCTTCCCCATGGCGAAGACTGCTGCAATCAGGAATGCTTTTACCCAGTTTGCTCAACAAACAGGAGAATCTCTGTTTGAGGCTTGGGACCGATATAAGGAGATGCTAAGGAAGTTCCCATACCATGGCATGCCTAATTGGATGATTATCAACTGTTTCTACAATGGATTGGGTGCTACTTCTAGACCCATGCTTGATGCAGCATCATGAGAAGCCTTGTGGACTAAGGGCTACGATGAAGCTTATGAACTTATTGAACTGATGGCTGCTAATGAGTACCAGAATCTTTCCCAGAGACTAACTCAATGAAAAGTCGCAGGAATTCTGGAGTTGGATGCAACAACTGCTATCGCTGCCCAACTTAAGGATTTGATGATAAAGGTGGACACTTTGGCTAATTATGGAGTTAATCAAATCGCTAGTATTTGTGAACTTTGTGTTGGTGCCCACGAGACTGATCAGTGCACAATTTCTAGTGAATCTGCTCAGTTTGTGAGCAACTTCCAGCGATCGCAGCAACCAGTGCCATCCACCTATCATCCTAACAACCACAATCATCCTAATTTCAGCTGGAGCAACACTCAAAATACGGTTCAACAGCCTTATTAGCAATATCTAGCTAAGCAGTACAACCCCCCTGGTTTTCACCAACCACAGTATGCACCTAGACAACAACTCCAGCTACAACAAGCGAAAGAAAAATCTGAATTAGAGGAGTTGAAGCTTATGTTCAAGAGTCAAGTTATTTCTAAAAAGACCTTGGAATATCAAATTGGGCAAATTTCCAAGGCATTGCTAAATCATCAGCCTGGTACACTACCTAGTGACACCAAAGTGCCAGGAAAGAGGGAAGCTAAGGAGCAAGTAAAGGCAATCACTTTAAGGTCTGGAAGGGTGGAGAATCCCGAACAAACTCAAGAGTTGACTGAAGAAGCCGGGACTGAGAAAGAACTAGAGCAGCAGTATGAAGAAGTGGAACCAAGGAAGACTACTGTTGAGCACACTCCGCCTGAGGGTAATAATAGGGGAGAAACAGATCTATCCTCTACCGCCTTTTCCTTAGCGGCTACAGAAGAAAAAGCTGGACAAGCAATTTGAGAAGTTTCTGGAGGTGTTCAAGAAACTTCATATCAACATACCTTTCGCTGAGGCTCTTGGGCAGATGCCTAGTTATGCAAAGTTTATGAAAGGTATTCTCTCTCAGAAGGTGAAGCTAGATGATTTAGAGACTGTTGCTCTCAAGGAGGAATGCAGTGTTGTGCTGTAACAGAAGTTACCTCCAAAGCTTAAGAATCCAGGAAGCTTCACTATTCCATATACTATTGGAAAGGTGTCTTTTGACCGATGCTTATGTGACTTGGGAGCTAGCATCAATTTGATGCCTTTGTCAATCTTCAAGCAGTTGGACTTACCTGATCCCAAACCGACTTATATGACCTTGCAGTTAGCCGACCGTTCTATTACATATCTGCGAGGTATTGTGGAGGATGTTTTGGTCAAGGTTGATAAACTCATCTTCCCTGCTGATTTTATAATTCTTGATTTCAAGAAGGATAAGAAGATACCAATAATCTTGGGAAGACCTTTCTTGGAGACTGGCCGAACCTCAATAGATGTGCAGAAGGGTGAGCTCACAATGCGAGTTCTGGATCGTGATGTTACTTTTAATGTGTTCAATGCTATGAAATTTCCTACGGATAATGAGGAGTGCTTAAAAGTGGAGTTGGTCGATTCGGTGGTCACATCGAAAATTCAATTGCTAAGGTCTGATACCTTAGAAAAAGCCTTGTTGAGAAATTCAGATAGTGAAGATGACGAAGGTGAAGAATAATTGCAATATTTGAATTCTTCTCCCTGAAAAAGGAAGATTGATATGCCTTTTGAATCTCTTGGAATGGAGGAATTGAACAAAGCTCATAAACGCCTCCAGCCATCTATTAAGGAAGCTCCCAATCTTCAGCTTAAGCCTTTACCTGAGCATTTGAGGTATGCGTTTTTAGGTGATGCATCTACTCTGCCTGTTTTTATTGCATCTGACCTTTTAGGTAGTGATGAGGAAAAGCTTTTGAGGATTCTGAGAGAGTTCAAATCGGCAATTGGCTGGACTATAGCAGATATCAAGGGAATCAGCCCTTCTTACTGCATGCATAAAATTCTGCTAGAGGAAGGTAGCAAGCCTATAGTCGAGAAGCAAAGAAGACTTAATCCAATTATGAAGGAAGTAGTGAAGAAGGAAATTCTTAAGTGGATAGATGCAGGGATCATCTACCCTATTTCTGACAGCTCATGGGTAAGGACGATTTAATGTGTGCCAAACAAAGGTGGTATTACTGTGGTAGCAAATGAAAAGAATGAGCTTATTCCTACTAGAACAGTCACGGGGTGGAAAGTTTGCATGGATTATAGGAAGATAAACAAAGCCACTAGGAATGATCACTTCCCTTTGCCTTTTATTGATCAGATGCTCGACATGTTGGCTGGTCATGAGTATTATTGTCTTCTGGATGGTTACTCGGGTTATAATCAGATTTGTATCGCTCCAGAAGATCAGGAGAAAACTACCTTCACTTGTCCATTTGGTAATTTCGCCTTCAGACGAGTTTCTTTTGGTCTGTGTTGTGCACCAGCCACATTTTAGAGATGTATGATGGCCATGATTGGCCAGAATGTGGAGGTGTTCATGGACGACTTCTCAGTCTTTGACGATTCTTTTGATGAATGCTTGTAAAATCTTGGACGTGTTCTCAAGAGGTGTGTTGAGACCAATCTGATTCTCAGTTGGGAGAAATGTCACTTTATGGTGCGACATGGAATTATTCTCGGGCACAAAGTTTCTATTAAGGGTCTTGAGGTGGATAAGGCCAAGGTGGGGGTCATTGAGAATCTTCCTCCACCCATTTCTGTTAAGAGAATTCACAGTTTTCTTGGACATGCGGGTTTCTACAGGCGTTTCATCAAAGACTTCTCTAAGATTTTGAAGCCATTGTGCAGTCTGCTAAAGAAAGATGTTCCTTTCAAGTTTGATGACGAGTGCCTCGTAGCTTTTGAGACATAAAAGAGGAGTTTAATCACGACACCGGTCATAACTGCACCTGATTGGAATGAACCTTTTGAGATGATGTGCGATGCAAGTGACTATGCAGTTGGAGCAGTTCTTAGGCAGAGGAAGAACAACATATTTCATATGGTCTACTATGCTAGTAAGACCTTAAATGGTGCTCAACTGAATTATACTACTATGGAGAAAAAACTTTTGGCTATTGTCTATGGTTTTGAGAAATTTTGATCTTATCTACTTGGGACTAAGGTGATAGTTTTCACTGATCACGCTGCAATTCGATATCTCGTCTCAAAGAAGGACTCAAAACCTAGATTGATTAGATGGGTTCTTTTGCTCCAAGAATTTGAACTAGAGATCAAGGACAGAAAGGGAACGGAAAATCAAGTCACTGATCATCTCTCGCGTTTGGAGAATCCTAATGCTACTTCATTGGATAAGACATTGATAAAGAAATCTTTTCCCAATGAGCAGCTATTTGGAGCGCAAGAAGAAGAACCGTGGTCCGTAGACATTGTGAACTACCTTGTGAGTAATATCATGCCTGCTCAACGGAAGAAGTTTCTACATGAAGTAAAGTGGTATATGTGGGATGAGTCGTTTCTCTTTCGACAAGGAGCTTACCAAATCATCAGGAGATGTATTCCTTACAGCGAAACGGGGGGGGGGATCTTGTGAGATTGCCACTCAATGGCTTATGGAGGACATTATGGCGGAGAAAAGACAGCGGCGCGTGTTCTTCAAGCAGGTTACTTTTGGCCAACCTTGTTTAAAGATGCTCATCAGTTCGTTTTGAAATGTGATCGATGTCAACGTGTGGGTAATATGTCCAAAAGGGATGAGATGCCTCTTAATGTGCTTCTCGAGGTTGAAGTCTTTGATGTTTAGGGAATTGACTTCATGGGCCATTTGTCTCGTTTTGTAACAATCAATATATCTTGTTGGCAGTTGATTACGTGTCGAAATGGGTTGAAGTTAAGGAATTACCAACTAACGATGCGAAAGTGGTGCTTAATTTTCTTCACAAGCAGATATTCACAAGGTTTGGAACTCCAAGAGTCATAATCAGTGATAAGGGGTCGCATTTTTGCAATCGCAAGTTCACTGCTATGATAAAAAGGTATAATGTGAATTATCACATTGCTACGACTTATCATCCTCAACCAAATGGTCAAGCTGAGGTATTTAACAGAGAGATCAAGCGTATTTTAGAGAAAGTGGTGTGTCCATCGAGGAAAGATTGGTCTTTGAAGCTTGATTAAGCTGTTTGGGCGTATAGAACAGCATATAAAACTCCATTGGGAATGTCGCCGTTTCAGTTGGTTTATGGTAAGGGGTGTCATTTGCCGGTGGAGCTAGAGCATAAAGCATATTGGGCTTTAGAGAAATTGAATATGGATTTGGATGTAGCTGGTAAGAAGAGGATGCTTCAATTGAATGAGCTCGACGAGTTTCGACTTTAAGCTTATGAGAACAACAAAATGTATAAGGAGAAAGTCAAGAGGTGGCACGATCGGGGTCTAGTGCTCAAATCATTTGTGCCAGGGCAACAAATTCTTTTTTTCAACTCTCGTCTCCGTCTTTATCGTGGAAATTTGAAGTCAAGATGGTCAGGGCCGTTCATTGTCAAAACTGTGTTTCCATATGGAGCGGTGGAAATTTTTGAGAATGATCTGGGCCAAGCATTCAAGGTAAATGGTCAAAGGTTGAAACATTATTATGGTGATACGGCAAACCGCGAGGTGGTTAGTGCCGTTCTATTGTCCATTTGATCTCGAGATCCTACGTCGAGCTAGCGACGTAAAAGAAGCGCTTCTTGGGAGGTAACTGTAACACCCCCAGATCCGGGGTCGGGGATCCGGGTCATCACGGTCTTTCTTTCCACAATATCACTTCACTTAATTAATAATAAATAACCTTATGCTGTGACCCCACACTAACACACACCACAACCCGTTATAGTCTCAGAGATGAAATTTAAATAAGTACAAGTCTTTGAATCCACAATTTAAAAGTTATTACAACCCAAAATGATTACTTGATAAATTTACAGTTAATTGCCATTATCTGCCACAAGTTATAATTATACATAATTGATTCTCAAAAGTAGATGGTCTGATCTACAATAGATCTACCTCTGCAGCTATAGCAGCTACAACATCAACGAGAAGACGCGGGACGCTTCCCACGCGCTTGCGCTGGGTCTGCTGGAGTCTGGCCATCTTTCCTAACTATTGTTGTGTGATGAAAGAAGAAAGCAAGGGTGAGCAGCAAGCCCACCAAAATAATATGTATAATGATTTACAATATATGAGCCTACTCATAATACTCATGAAAGTCTTGGTCAAAAGAAATGAACCAAGTTGATAACTTAATGCGATGAAGTCGCAAAATATTCAGTATATATACATATATACTTTTCAAAATATTGGAAGTCCTCTTCCATGCATAATATACACAAAGTCCTAGTGTGTAACTGTATAAAAAAAATATCGTTGCAAGGTGATCTCATATATCTAACCTTGTCTCAACGTTTTTCTGAAAATCTTTGTCATACATAAGACAATTATTAATTAGATATAAGTTTAAAAGATGAGGTTACCAAATACCCCAATATACTTATATCTTTCCCAATACTACTTGAACTACCACCGTTCAAGTTATAATCAGTTTCAAAAGTTCATCACATAGACGAGACTACAAGATAATACTTGAATAGATTCAACCTTTAAAATATCATCAAAATAAAATGAAGTTATGAGATACTTCATTTGATGCAAACATTATTTTGAAAACTTGACCCTGCCAACACTCAACAATCGCCCAACCGTAGCCTTTCTATCGAAGTGCTTTGGGTAGTGTTGCAGAAATATCCAATTGGATGATGAACTCATTACGGGAGTTTGCCGCGCCAGGAAGACCACTTACGATGATCAGTCGTAGTAGTACAACCCCACCATTTTCTACATGTAGAGGAGAACCTGTCGGATTTACTTGTCAACCGAACACTGAACTCCTAAGGAATGGACCGCCTTAGCGGAACTTCCAGGCCATTTGGGCCAATATAATAAGGCTGGGCCGGCGCTACTCGACCACTTACGCCACTCCTAGTTCAGATGAAATCCATGACTCTGAAACGTAAAGCTCGTTTCCCCCTTTCCCCAAGTAGAAACTTGTTGATACGGCTTCACCAAGAAGTCGTACCTAGTTGGAAAGGAAAACTCACCGATATTTCCCAGGCGATGCCTGTTAATGGATTAACTTGTTCCAAGAATTTTACTTCCCGAATATTGGGTAAGTAATCAAAAACTCTTTTACCAAGACAGCAACCTTGTTGCGAATATAAAACACACCACCGAGCCGGATCCCCCAGGTTTTGAGCGAGTATTTAAATCCCCTTTTTAAAAGGAAGATCTTAAATATAAAAATAGTTTTGGGATCCGCTCTAACTTTTGAAAATCATTTTAAAGACTCGAAAACACTTTAAAGAGTGTTTGGAGTAAAACTGATTTAATGAAGTAAATCAGTCCCCAGAATATTTAGAAAATGTCTGAATATTATTATTTAAATAATATTCCCATAAAAGATAATCTTTATAAAATAATTGAAGTAGAAGTATTAAAACTTATACTTGAAATGAATAGCAAATAATCAAAGATATACTTATACGAAAGTAATATCTTTATTTGAATAATCAAAAATAAGTTTGATTATCGACACCTTATTCTTTAATAAAATAAAGAATATATCTCAGCAAATAATCGGAGTCATAGATCCTCAAATGAATATTCAAATAATATTCAATAAATAAAATAAGCTGAGTCATAATACCTCGAATGAATATTATAAATAATATTCATTAAATAAAATAAAGGAGTCATACATCCTCAAATGAATATTCAAATAATATTCAATAAATAATGTAAAGGAGTCATACGCCTTCGAATAATATTTGAAATAATATTCAATAATAAAATAAAGTTAAAGTTATCGAATAAACCTTATTTGATTAATAGTTTTAAAAAACTATATCCATATATATATATATATATAAATAAATAAATAAATATATATATATATATATATACTCGGGAACATCGACTCCCGGTTTAGAAATATGTTCACCTTTTATCCCCTATACTAAGGGTATACGCAACTACTTGCTTATTTCTAGCATAGGTATTATGCAACTATAAGCATTGAAATCAACAGATAGATAACCAGATTACGAAACAGACATGCATATATACCATATTAGCATGCTCCAATATATCGCAAAATTTGCTAATAACAATCATGCAATATCACAAGATAATGCATATACATATATTTACATCACAACAACAGTATAACGGGTAGAAAACTTGCCTGAGCGACTGGGGTTACGAATGGCTCGGGACGAGTCTGGTAACCTATAAACAACAAGTAAGTTGGAATTAAACCAAAATCACTTGTAAATCTATACTTTAACTAACTTAGACTCTAACGCTTGTTTTGCGCTCACTGATTCGCTTAAGCCACTCGGGTACCCTCGGCTCCACCATTTTTAATAATTTAACCTTTACGAGTTTTAAAGCGATTCCTTCGCGAGTGTCTTACCAACTGCCTAACACACTTACCATAAATGTTTCATACATTAATTAACCCTTTTTGGTCTTTAACCTATGTTTCAAAGTAAGGCGAGGGGAAAAGTTTCGTTCGCGAAACGCCGTTACTTGAAACGGTCGTTTCTCCTAAACCGTGCATCAGAATCGAACGAACTACATATCAAAACGAAGCTCGTAACATGAGCTATCTAATCATGGCAGTGGTCATAATCTAGCAGGGGGTTCTCGGGTCCTAATGTTATGCACAAAAACAGTCCAAAGAAAATTGGACGTTACGACGGCTATGTTTACGCGATTACCAATGTTTAAACTACTCCAATTAACCACCAACCAACTCATAACCATCAATACAACAAAACTTCACCTAAACCATACCACATCAGTCCATAATCTCCAAGGTTTTCAACTCAAACAACCACAATCAAGACCTATGAACTATAATCAAGCTTCAATTACCAAAACACTTCCAAATCAAACCAAACTACTAATAATCACAATCCATGCTTCTCATTTCACAACACCAACCATTAAACTTACTAACAAATAAAGTAAAGGCTAGGGTTTGAAGTTTATACCTTCCTTGGGAGGTGTTAAGTTGCTAGGAAGCCTTAGGGAGCCTCCTACAAGCTTGATCTTTCCAAAGAAATCAAGAACACAAAGTTAGGCTTTGAAGTTTCTAAAAGTCCGATTTAAAGAACTGTACAAATGAGGGTCTTACCATGATTATTTGGACGAGACTTGTGAACAAGAGTTGTAGGCCATCTCAATACCTTTCCAATGAGCTATAGAACACAATATTTGAGTGAGAAATGAAGGAGATACAGCAGTTTTAGTGTTCTGATTCTGTTTTGGCCGAGAGCATGAAGAACAATGCCTTGGTTTCTTTTTGATTTTGATGAAAAATGATTTGCTTGGCTTGGTTGCTTGGTTTTTGTGCTTGCTTTAGTCAATTACCTTCTTGCCCTTGAATTTGTGTGGTTACAAAGCCACCACACCTCCTTCCTTCCCATGTCATGCTTATGTCACCTTGCACATGTCATAATGCTCCCACTTGTCCACACCTTGTGGTTTGATGATGTCACAATCCCTGGCTTCTTGTACAAGCTTGTCTCTTGATCACTTATTTGTTTTACGGTTCGCTTATCTTTCGTTCTCGTTTATCGTTTGAGGGATCATACCCGGGATCTTATTACTTAGGTTCCCTTAACCTTTCTCAATATATTATATTCCTTTTATGATCCTCTCCTATAATCCTTTAATTTAAATCCTTTTTATCCTGTTACCTTATACTCAATTCTCTCCGTATCTTGTGAATTTCCGGGAAAAATCAAAGTGTTCGGATTTGGATTCTGACGATCTTTACATACACTTATATCCCATATAAAGTACTAATAAAATCTCAGAATATCCATATCAGAACCCCTACATAGTGTGGCATGAAAAGTTTTCTCATTCAGCAAAAACACTATTCATAAGGGTTTCAAAAATTTCCCAAAAATTGGGGTTATTACAGTCTCCCCTCCTTAAAAGGATTCCGTCCCGGAATCAGATAGAAAACAAATGGGGATACTTTCTTAGCATTACACTTTCTAACTCTCGAGTCAATTTTTCCCACATTGTGGTTCTACCACCAAACTCTGCCTAGTTTGATAATCCTTCTCCTAAGCACTTGTTCCTTTTCACTCTATAACCCTTCCTAGTTGCTCCATATAGGTTACGTCGGGTTGCATATCTATGCGCTCATATGCCTCTATTTATCTGGCATCTGAATTACACTTCCTTAACATTGATACGTGAAACACGTTACGACCTGCTACATGTTCGGGGTTAGGGCTAGCTCATATGTTAACTTCCCAAACGTCTTAATATATCCAAGGGTCCAACAAATTGTAGACTTAGCTTTCCTTTCTTTCCGAACCTCATCAATCCTTTCCAAGGGATACCTATAACATTACTAGGTCCCCTATTTCATACTCTTTATCCTTTCGTGTCAAATCAACATACTTACCATGTCCATCTTGGGCTACTACCAGCCGTCCTCTGATTAGATCTATCATATCCTTGGTCCTTTGGACTACGGGTCCGAGCATCTTGCGCTCTACTACTTCATCCTAACATAAGGGAGATCGACATTGTCTTCCCTCAATGATCTCATAAGGCGACATCTCGATAATGACATATGATCTATTGTCGTAAGATAACTCAATCCGAATTAAGTGATCATTCCAAATTCTTTCAAGTCTATTGCACAGACTCTCATTATTGCTTTTAACATTAGAGCTTCTGCTTCTCAATACCCATTCTTTTCCAGTTCGTAATCGCTACTACCTTCCGTTCCTAATATTATACTGGTTATACTTTTGCTTGTTAGCGTTCTATAACCTTTTAATAATCACGTCAACCTTAGTATCACGAATGTGTTCCCATTCCGCATACTACCACCACTTTATTACTCCTTTTTCAGCTGCTTCTATCTTTGGAAGCTTGATCAATCATAGAGAAGTAAAGGAATTTGTTGAGAGATCACTATGATCATGAACACTTGTTATATTGCATAGTTAGTAAAGAAGGTGGCCAGCCTTTAGTACTTGACAAGCAATTAAACAATAGATGGTATCCTACTAGGCTTCTATCACACAGATAGATAGTCATTCGGCAATACCTCCCCTTCTGGAAGGGTTGTTCTTCTCAGATTACATGAAATGAAAAGAAGAGAAAAGAACGAACTGAAGAGAATTGTATATAAAAAAATATATATATACTGCCACAAAATATCTGGCTTGGAACCTACCTCTGAATTATAGAGGTTTGTCATAGGAGAACAAAACATAAACGTATTTATATCAGCATCAAGTATTATAGCATCGTATTTCCCATGCCTAAATATTTCTATTCCGTCCATCATTCCATGGACCCACACTCTTCCTCGAGCTTATACATAATCACCTTTGAAACTCCCTCGACATCGAAAATCGAATCTGGGATCTCATTCTATACATCATCGTTACTATAATTCTATGCTTGCACCGCAACCTTTCTCGTATAATAATACGACTCTCTATTGATAAGAAAGGATAATTATTCACCAGGTAGATACTCTACTTAATTAGTCTATCAATGATAACTTATACACTACCACGACCCGATTAGTGGTACTCAATCTCAACACCCATTCCAATACAACTCTCACGGTTGTAATCAGCTCACTACTCGCAGAATCATTGCTGCCTTACTATGGTCCACCACTGACCCACTGTAGTCATTCATTTTCCATGAAGTTTTAATAGCTAACCATACGGAGTCCATTCATATCATATCAAATTCTTCTAAGGAGGTAACATGATCACCGTTCTTGATTCATGAAGAACACTCCTGATCCTGACGTACATTCATGACGTGAAGCAGATAAAATTGCAGAAGAGTTTCAATCAAAGCAACGATAGCAGGTTAATACCATTCTTAATCATATGCCTTAAATAGAAGACTTAACTCAAAGGTTCGTCTAGTCCTTTTAGAAACATGGTCCTGGCTTATCCCAAGATAGGACCTCCTAAGATAGATAGCCCGTTCATGGCGATTACACGAATTAAACTTTTACCAACTACTATTACGGTTGGGTATTGCACAGTCATCAGAAAGAATGTCAATCTTCCAAACCATAATACAACCTTCACAGTTTTAACCATCATCACTGTATTCCTCTGGCACAAGCGCCTATAATTATCCTCTTACCTTTAAAGTGTCGGCCACCTCTTTGGCCTTTCCTGATATTAAAATTTCCTTATAGTCAATGTCATTTTAACCACCTCCAAATAAATTTTCTACCTTATTTCAATCACAGCTTATGTGAAAATGCTTTCCTTAAAATCTGATGAGTAAAAAAAAAAATCACCATTTTTCCATAAGTTATTGCCTCAGTCTTTAGAGGTTAATCACTGTCACGACTGACTCTCAATCATACTTAGAACATCTTTTATCTTAAGTCCTAATTGCCCTGAACAATTTCGACCATTACTGGTTCGATCCATACTTTCTCGTGGTTTAACACGTGCCCCACTTGGCATCATTATAATTACGTCATATTTCCTTTATCAACATTTTTATTCTTGAGAATTTTGAATATTACCTTTCTCCTTGTAAAACCTCTAAGGTTATCCTTCAATCGTTCCTCCTGTATTCCCTAGATACAGGGCATATTAAAATACCATTTACTATTACTAGAACCATTGTCTATATACTTCTGAAAAATTTCTCCACTGATTCTTAAAGGTTGTTGCTACATTAACCCTTTCCAAATCATACTGTCAAAACTCATACTGTCCCTATTAAGGGTGAAATTCCAACCTTTATGCATTCCCCTAGGATTCATTTTAAGTTACCGATGTTCTATCCTTAATTCCACCTTTAAAAGGTACCTGCATCCTTTCATGGATAAATCAAGTCATATATCCCTGATAAGGGTGTCTTATTCAATCATTCCCACCTCGATAGTCTATACCTAACTTCATAATAGCATCCTTATTCAAATTGAGGTCAATCCATATGGCCTCCAAAAGTTAACAATGGTCATCCACTTTTCTTTCTTGATTTGGTAATGATAACATGGATGTTCTGGAAGATATTGGTCATGTTCAACGTGAACTTCTTCTTAATAATTCCTTATTTACTTTTGTTGTTTATCTCAACAGTCATCTCAATGTTGGGATATCTTTCATATCTGGCGTCTCCCTTTCTGGGTATCATGCCACCGGTCTTACACTTTACCTTCTTGAAGGTCACTTCCTTCACCCAATTTTCTTAATTTCTTACTTTCTTGTCTCCTCAGTCTATCCGCGTCTCATTATTTATCCTTCGAATTATCTCAAGGTTTCCTCGAATCTTCCCAACTTACAGGGGATAAAATATATGTATCTCTTATACCTTCAACCATCAATTTAACTCATGGTAAATCACTCTCATCCGGACGATTACCTACTTTTCTATTTCTATTTCTACGAGTCTTTAGGGTTTCCTCATACCCAACTCCCTTATCATTCCTCAAACTCTCTTGCCTTTATATTCCTTTCTCTTATCGTTATTTCATGAACCAACACAACATAAGCATTGATTTCAAACATCCCGTCATTCTGGATTCGTGTCTTCAAAACGAATCTTGATAACTTTTACAACTTAGATTCATAATTCATCATACTCGTCTGCCTTTGTTCTGGCTCTTAAGCTTTTACACTATCTCCATAACCTTGGGAAGTACTTTCCTGAAAACAATTGACTGAACTTAAATCAGTTTATTATAATCTCTTGCTCCGTGCCTTCCTTGGCCTTTCACCAGCGGGTGGTCTCTCTCTTAGGAGGGTAAGTGACAAAACAGTCTTTTGTGGTTCGTCAATCATTTAGAATCTCAAATGATTCATCTATTTCCTTTAGCCAGGCTCTTGCCTCGACTGGGTCAGCTTGTTCCTTGGAACTCTGAGAGCTTAGCGACTTAAAGGTCATGAAAGAATTTCCCACCGCACTGTCTCCTCAGGGTGGTGGTTGGGGATAATAGTCTAAGTTCTTTTTAGACAGGTCCATGAATTGCCGTATAGGAGTACCGTCTCGGGTCTCCTTTCCTTACTCGACTTTCTATTTCCTTAGTATGAAATGTTTCATCCTACTCCCCATAATTGGGGTCATCTTTTAATTTAAAATCCTCATTTTCCACTCCATTATGTCATGGGTTCCTTCTATCTTGATGGCGACCTCCCTGACTATCACGTTCAGGGTTTGCTCTAAATCTTATTCCTCAAACTAGCTTTCGTCTAAGATCTCATCCTTACGCTCTTGAACTTTCGGAACCCAAATTCTATAGGAATACCTCATTATTCCCTTATCATCTTTCTCGATATTAACCTCTTATCTATTTGTTGGCTCTCTGCCTTCATTCATAACTTTTTCTGGCACAATATGATCTTTTCCAATAATTCGGGCTGTATTGCTATCTCAAACAGCTTTTCGGTACCGGCTCCGGTTACCTTCACTACTATTTCCATTTTCTCAAAATCTCTTATAAACTCTCCAAAAGACATTATCATCTTGAGTCTCTCCTTTTTACTAAGGGCATCAGCCACCATATTGGCTTACCCCGAATGATAAAGAATCTGCCAATCATAATTCTTGATTAGCTCTAACCGCCTCCTCTGGCGTATGTTGAGCTCTTTCTACGTAAGAATGTACTAGAGCACTTATGGCTTAGGTAATTCTCGCACTTCTCTCCATACAAGTAGTGCCTCCAATCTTTAGGGTAAAACTATTGCCACGAGCCTAAGCTCATGGGCGGTGATATCAAATTTCATATTACCTTAATTGTCTTGACGCAGACGCGATTATCTTGCTGTGCTAAGAAGCACCCTAATTCCTTATGTGAAGCGTCACTTACAAATCACAAAATCTCCTTTTTCCATCCGGCAACGCCAACATAGGGGCCGTCACCAACCTTTGCTTCAGTTCTTAAAAGCTGTTCTCGCATTTCTCTGTCTATTCGAACTTCTCAGTCTTATGAGTAAGCCACGTTAAAGGGGCTACTATCTTTACAAACTTGAACGAACCTCTAGTAGTGACCGGCCAATCCTACCTCTGGTAGTCGACCCAACCAGGGTCATCAATTCATCAGTGGTCCTTTATCCAATCTCGTCAGAATCCTCCATGGGATCCTCCTCAGCAACTATCCCTTCTAGGACAACATCCTCAACCGCTACATCCTCAATATCAACATCATCCGGTCCTGCGTTAGGACGCTCTATTGGATCCACAATCTGATCTCCAATTAGTAATAAAACATCATCGCGTTGATGTTCCTCAACTTCAGGGTTCGGAGTCTCGCTACCATATACGATAACGAACTACGCTTCTATCGCTACATTTATAAGGGTTCCCATAAGGGTTTGAACTGTCAGTACTACGTTAGGTAGTCCGACTATGAACTTGGCAAGAGTTCTTATTATCTTAGTGAACTTATTATCTTAACGTCCCATCATCTCTGAGGTTTATAACGCTTGGCTCTGATACCATTTCTGTAACACCCCCAGATCCGGGGTCGGGGATCCGGGTCGTCACGGTCTTTCTTTCCACAATATCACTTCACTTAATTAATAATAAATAACCTTATGCTGTGACCCCACACTAACACACACCACAACCCGTTATAGTCTCAGAGATGAAATTTAAATAAGTACAAGTCTTTGAATCCACAATTTAAAAGTTATTACAACCCAAAATGATTACTTGATAAATTTACAGTTAATTGCCATTATCTGCCACAAGTTATAATTATACATAATTGATTCTCAAAAGTAGATGGTCTGATCTACAATAGATCTACCTCTGCAGCTATAGCAGCTACAACATCAACGGGAAGACGCGGGACGCTTCCCACGCGCTTGCGCTGGGTCTGCTGGAGTCTGGCCATCTTTCCTAACTATTGTTGTGTGATGAAAGAAGAAAGCAAGGGTGAGCAGCAAGCCCACCAAAATAATATGTATAATGATTTACAATATATGAGCCTACTCATAATACTCATGAAAGTCTTGGTCAAAAGAAATGAACCAAGTTGATAACTTAATGCGATGAAGTCGCAAAATATTCAGTATATATACATATATACTTTTCAAAATATTGGAAGTCCTCTTCCATGCATAATATACACAAAGTCCTAGTGTGTAACTGTATAAAAAAAATATCGTTGCAAGGTGATCTCATATATCTAACCTTGTCTCAACGTTTTTCTGAAAATCTTTGTCATACATAAGACAATTATTAATTAGATATAAGTTTAAAAGATGAGGTTACCAAATACCCCAATATACTTATATCTTTCCCAATACTACTTGAACTACCACCGTTCAAGTTATAATCAGTTTCAAAAGTTCATCACATAGACGAGACTACAAGATAATACTTGAATAGATTCAACCTTTAAAATATCATCAAAATAAAATGAAGTTATGAGATACTTCATTTGATGCAAACATTATTTTGAAAACTTGACCCTGCCAACACTCAACAATCGCCCAACCGTAGCCTTTCTATCGAAGTGCTTTGGGTAGTGTTGCAGAAATATCCAATTGGATGATGAACTCATTACGGGAGTTTGCCGCGCCAGGAAGACCACTTACGATGATCAGTCGTAGTAGTACAACCCCACCATTTTCTACATGTAGAGGAGAACCTGTCGGATTTACTTGTCAACCGAACACTGAACTCCTAAGGAATGGACCGCCTTAGCGGAACTTCCAGGCCATTTGGGCCAATATAATAAGGCTGGGCCGGCGCTACTCGACCACTTACGCCACTCCTAGTTCAGATGAAATCCATGACTCTGAAACGTAAAGCTCGTTTCCCCCTTTCCCCAAGTAGAAACTTGTTGATACGGCTCCACCAAGAAGTCGTACCTAGTTGGAAAGGAAAACTCACCGATATTTCCCAGGCGATGCCTGTTAATGGATTAACTTGTTCCAAGAATTTTACTTCCCGAATATTGGGTAAGTAATCAAAAACTCTTTTACCAAGACAGCAACCTTGTTGCGAATATAAAACACACCACCGAGCCGGATCCCCCAGGTTTTGAGCGAGTATTTAAATCCCCTTTTTAAAAGGAAGATCTTAAATATAAAAATAGTTTTGGGATCCGCTCTAACTTTTGAAAATCATTTTAAAGACTCGAAAACACTTTAAAGAGTGTTTGGAGTAAAACTGATTTAATGAAGTAAATCAGTCCCCAGAATATTTAGAAAATGTCTGAATATTATTATTTAAATAATATTCCCATAAAAGATAATCTTTATAAAATAATTGAAGTAGAAGTATTAAAACTTATACTTGAAATGAATAGCAAATAATCAAAGATATACTTATACGAAAGTAATATCTTTATTTGAATAATCAAAAATAAGTTTGATTATCGACACCTTATTCTTTAATAAAATAAAGAATATATCTCAGCAAATAATCGGAGTCATAGATCCTCAAATGAATATTCAAATAATATTCAATAAATAAAATAAGTTGAGTCATAATACCTCGAATGAATATTATAAATAATATTCATTAAATAAAATAAAGGAGTCATACATCCTCAAATGAATATTCAAATAATATTCAATAAATAATGTAAAGGAGTCATACGCCTTCGAATAATATTTGAAATAATATTCAATAATAAAATAAAGTTAAAGTTATCGAATAAACCTTATTCGATTAATAGTTTTAAAAAACTATATCCATATATATATATATATATATATATAAATAAATAAATATATATATATATATATACTCGGGAACATCGACTCCCGGTTTAGAAATATGTTCACCTTTTATCCCCTATACTAAGGGTATACGCAACTACTTGCTTATTTCTAGCATAGGTATTATGCAACTATAAGCATTGAAATCAACAGATAGATAACCAGATTACGAAACAGACATGCATATATACCATATTAGCATGCTCCAATATATCGCAAAATTTGCTAATAACAATCATGCAATATCACAAGATAATGCATATACATATATTTACATCACAACAACAGTATAACGGGTAGAAAACTTGCCTGAGCGACTGGGGTTACGAATGGCTCAGGACGAGTCTGGTAACCTATAAACAACAAGTAAGTTGGAATTAAACCAAAATCACTTGTAAATCTATACTTTAACTAACTTAGACTCTAACGCTTGTTTTGCGCTCACTGATTCGCTTAAGCCACTCGGGTACCCTCGGCTCCACCATTTTTAATAATTTAACCTTTACGAGTTTTAAAGCGATTCCTTCGCGAGTGTCTTACCAACTGCCTAACACACTTACCATAAATGTTTCATACATTAATTAACCCTTTTTGGTCTTTAACCTATGTTTCAAAGTAAGGCGAGGGGAAAAGTTTCGTTCGCGAAACGCCGTTACTTGAAACGGTCGTTTCTCCTAAACCGTGCATCGGAATCGAACGAACTACATATCAAAACGAAGCTCGTAACATGAGCTATCTAATCATGGCAGTGGTCATAATCTAGCAGGGGGTTCTCGGGTCCTAATGTTATGCACAAAAACAGTCCAAAGAAAATTGGACGTTACGACGGCTATGTTTACGCGATTACCAATGTTTAAACTACTCCAATTAACCACCAACCAACTCATAACCATCAATACAACAAAACTTCACCTAAACCATACCACATCAGTCCATAATCTCCAAGGTTTTCAACTCAAACAACCACAATCAAGACCTATGAACTATAATCAAGCTTCAATTACCAAAACACTTCCAAATCAAACCAAACTACTAATAATCACAATCCATGCTTCTCATTTCACAACACTAACCATTAAACTTACTAACAAATAAAGTAAAGGCTAGGGTTTGAAGTTTATACCTTCCTTGGGAGGTGTTAAGTTGCTAGGAAGCCTTAGGGAGCCTCCTACAAGCTTGATCTTTCCAAAGAAATCAAGAACACAAAGTTAGGCTTTGAAGTTTCTAAAAGTCCGATTTAAAGAACTGTAAAAATGAGGGTCTTACCATGATTATTTGGACGAGACTTGTGAACAAGAGTTGTAGGCCATCTCAATACCTTTCCAATGAGCTATAGAACACAATATTTGAGTGAGAAATGAAGGAGATACAGCAGTTTTAGTGTTCTGATTCTGTTTTGGCCGAGAGCATGAAGAACAATGCCTTGGTTTCTTTTTGATTTTGATGAAAAATGATTTGCTTGGCTTGGTTGCTTGGTTTTTGTGCTTGCTTTAGTCAATTACCTTCTTGCCCTTGAATTTGTGTGGTTACAAAGCCACCACACCTCCTTCCTTCCCATGTCATGCTTATGTCACCTTGCACATGTCATAATGCTCCCACTTGTCCACACCTTGTGGTTTGATGATGTCACAATCCCTGGCTTCTTGTACAAGCTTGTCTCTTGATCACTTATTTGTTTTACGGTTCGCTTATCTTTCGTTCTCGTTTATCGTTTGAGGGATCATACCCGGGATCTTATTACTTAGGTTCCCTTAACCTTTCTCAATATATTATATTCCTTTTATGATCCTCTCCTATAATCCTTTAATTTAAATCCTTTTTATCCTGTTACCTTATACTCAATTCTCTCCGTATCTTGTGAATTTCCGGGAAAAATCAAAGTGTTCGGATTTGGATTCTGACGATCTTTACATACACTTATATCCCATATAAAGTACTAATAAAATCTCAGAATATCCATATCAGAACCCCTACATAGTGTGGCATGAAAAGTTTTCTCATTCAGCAAAAACACTATTCATAAGGGTTTCAAAAATTTCCCAAAAATTGGGGTTATTACAGTAACCCAAGTTTGTTGTACATTAGTAGGTAGAGGAAGCAAGAAGAAAGGAGAAAAACATAAAAAGAAGAAAAAGAAGAAAATTTAGGGCCAACTCCAGTGACCAAGCGCGCCCGCGCTGATCCAGCGCGCGGTCGCGCTGTTTTTCCAGAAGGTGAGCGCGCCCGTGCCGTCCTAGCGCGCGCCCGCGCCGGGTCCTTGTTCGAAAATAAAATAAAATAAAATAAAATAAAATTAAACAACAGTTTTAAGAGAAAATCGGGATTTTTAATCAAAAGTCAATTCCAACCCGATTTTTACTCTTCCACATCCCATGATTCCCTCACCTAATCAATTCCATTATTCCCACGATTCCCAAAATCAATTCCCACTTCTATTCCTTACAGAATTCACACCTTTCCACCTATAAATACATACACTTATATACAACTTCTCCACCACATCACAAACTCTCAAACACAAATTCTCTCTAAACACTTAAGCTTTTATTCTCTCTTCTGCAATCCCGATGGCACCCAAGAGGCAAAGAACACAAGTTGGCAGCAGCACCACCGATTCTTCATCTGCGGCTGGTGTGAGGCCCAGGTTTTCTACTCCTGAGGCTGAGGAGGAGTACACGAGGCTTCTCTCGAAGCCTATTGTTAAGGATCGAGGTTTTCTGCCATCAGGGAAGGATGGTAAGCTGTTAGAGATGATTCTCGAGATGGGTTAAGTTTCTTTTTGTGAGGCGCCCGCTGCTGTGCCCATGAGTGTTGTGCGGGAGTTCTATGCGATTGACAAGGCGAAGAAGAATGGTTTCACGGTGGTGAGGGGGAGGACTGTAGAGTACAGTGCTGATACTATCAGGACAGTGATTGAGCAACCTGCGAGGAAGGTGGATCAGGACACTTGGAACGATAAGACTCCAGAACTTTGATTTGGATCTCATCGTTGCTACTCTGTAATAACCCCAAAATTTTGAACTTTTTGTAACCCTTATGAATAGTGTTTTTGCTGATATTGCTGAATAAGAAAACTTTTCATGCCACACTATGTAGGGGTTTTTATATGGATATTCTGAGATTTTATTAGTACTCTATATGGTATATAAGTGTATGTAAAGATCGTCAGAATCCAAATCCGAACACTTTGATTTTTCCCGGAAATCCACTAGATACAGAAAGAATTGAGTATAAGGTAACATGATAAAAAGGATTTAAATTAAACGATTATAAGAGAGGATCATAAAAGGAATATAATGTATTGAGAAAGGTTAAGGAAACCCAAGTAATAAGATCCCGGGTATGATCCCTCAAACGAGAAACGAGAACGAAAGTTAAGCGAACCGTATAACAGATCAGCGGTCATTAGGCAAACAATTAGGAGTTAATCAAGGAGGTTAGGGATGATGAGGTCATCCAACCAATAAGAAGAGAGCAAGTGAGGGAGGATGACATCACAAGGTGACATAAGCATGACATAAGGGGAAGGAGGTGTGGCTGATTTAAAACCACACAAAGTTCAAGGTTAAAAAGGTAATTAACCAAAAACAAATCAAAAGCAACCAAGTTAGGCAAAACAACTCACAAACACAAAAATCATTTCACTTCTTCATCAAGAAGCTCTCGGCTTTTCTCTTCATTTCAAGGAGGAAAATTCAAAATTCAAGTTCCAAGCTTCCTTAATTAGTAAGGTAATTATCTAATACTCCTTATGCATAGATATGGCTATCCTATAAGTTTAAGCCTCCAATTCATTCTCAATCTCTTCCAAGAAATCAATGAAGAAGATAATGAATAGTGATTTCAAGATTTTTAACATGATTTTCTTTGTTTTTCCTTTAAGATCCAACCATCCCTAAGATATCTCAAGGCTTCTTAAGGCTTCCTAGCTACTCAAATCACTTCAAGGAAGGTATAACATCTCCAAACCCTAACTTTACTTTGTATATTAGGATGGTTTTGATTGTTATGGTAAAAGAGAAGCTTGATGCTTGTATGTTTAGAGTTTGGGAGGGAGTTGTAGTGAATTGGATGTTGAAATCTTGTTGATTAGTTAAAGGACTTAAGTATAGTTTTAAATTCAAGTTTAAGAATAAGTAAAAATTGTTAATGTTGAGTTGTTGGGGCTGTTATGATGTAGTATGGATGGAGTTTTGATTGGGTTGTGATTGTGGATTGATTGTGGGTTGAATTGGAGTGTTTTAAATTTGGGAAATCGCGTAAACATAGCCGTCGTAATGTCCGATTTACTTTAGACTGCTTTTGTTCATAACATTAGGACCCGAGAACTCCCTGCTAGGTTTTGACCATTGCCATTATTAGATATTTCATGTTACGAGCTTCGTTTTGATATGTGGTTCGTTTGATTCCGATGTACGGTTTAGGAGAAACGGCCGTTTTAAGTAACGACGTTTCGCGAACGAACCATTACCCCTCGCCTTACTTTGAAACATAGGTTAAAGACCTTAAAGGACTAATTGGAGTATGAAACATTTATGTAAAGTGTAATAGGCAGTTGGTAAGACACTCGTGAAAGAGTCGCCTTAAAACTCGTAATGGTTAATTTATTAAAAATGGTGGAGCCGAGGGTACTCGAGCGACTTAAGAGAATCAGTAAGCGCGAAGCGAGCGTTAAAGTCTAATTTGGTTAAAGTATAGATTTACAAGTGACTTTGGTTTAATTCCAACTTATATGTTGTTTATAGGTTACCAGACTCGTCCCGAGCCATTTGTAACCCCCAGTCGCTCAGGCAAGTTTTCTACCTGTATAACTGTTGTTGTGATGTATATGTGTATATGCATGATCTTGTGATAAATGCATATTTGTTATTAGCAAATTCTTGCGATATATTGGAGCATGTGGTATGGTATATATGCATGCCTGTTTCATATTCTTGATTTATATATCTGTTGGTTCAAATGCTTATTAGTTGCATAATACTTATGCTAGAGATAAGCGGTATATGAGTATACCCTTAGTATAGGGGATAAAAAGGTGAACTTTTTCTAAAACCGGGAGGCGAGGCTCCCGAGTATAATATATATATATATATATGAATAGTTTTTAAAACTATTAATCGAATAAGTTTATTCGATAACTTTATATTATTTAATGAATATTACTTGAATATTCATTCGAGGACTTATGACTCCTTTTATTTTATTTATGAATATTATTTCGAATATTCATTCGAGGGCTTATGACTCAGTTTATTTTATTAATTGAATATTATTTCGAATATTCATTCAAGGGCTTATGACTCAATTTATTTTATTAATTGAATATTATTTGAATATTCATTCGAGGGCTTATGACTCAGTTTATATTATTTAATGAATATTATTTGGATATTCATTTGAGGAGCTATGACTCCGATTATTTGCCGAGATATATTCTTTATTTTATTAAAGAATAAGGTGTCGATAATCAAACTTATTTTTGATTATTCAAATAAAGATAGTACTTTCGTACAAGTATATCTTTGGTTATTTAATACTCGTTTCAAGTATAAGTTTTACAACTTCTACTTCAATTATTTGTATAAAGATTATTCTTTATGGGAATATTATTTAAATAATAATATTCAGATATTTTCTAATATATTGGGACTGATTTACTTTATTAAATCAGCATTACTCCAAACACTCTTTAAAGTGTTTTCGAGTCCTTAAAATAATTTTCAAAAGTTAGAGCGGATCCCAAAACTCAATTTTTTTATATATTTAAGATCTTCCTTTTTAAAGGGGATTTAAATACTCGCTCAAAACCAGAGGGATCCGGCTCTGTGGTGTATTTTATATTCACAACAAGGTTGCGGTTTTGGTAAATGAATTGATTACTTACCCAACATTCGGGAAGTAAGTCCATCTATCGAGTCGGCATAAGCAACATGGACTCAGTGGGCGTCCATGATAGTGTAAGTGGCTCAGTGGGAGTTCATCAAATGCGTAAGTGGCTGAGTGGCAGTCCAGCATAAGGTCCTATTGTGACCAGGGTGATGACCAGTGGGGAATTCGTCCATCTACTAGTAGAAAAGGTTACTTATTGGTATCTTTGCCTGATCAGCAAGATATCGGGTTTATGCCACAATTCTTTTCCTTTCGAAAAATTCATTGGATGTTACAAACTCTGTTCATACCTTACATGACAGAGGTTTTCAGGAAATGTATAAGAAGATGTATATGTGGATATATATATATCGGAACTTAATGAAGTATATCATAACTTCATTTCCTTCAATAATACTTCAAAGATTTAATCTATTCAAATCTTGTCTTGTAGTCTCATCTATGTGATGAAATGTTGAAAGCTCATTATACTTTGAACAGCGGTAGTTCAAGTAGATTTATAAATGATATAAGTATAGTGAAGTAATTGGTAACTTCATCCCTTGTTTTTACTTATATCCAGTAAGTAATTATCTTGTACTTGATAAAGGATTCTAGTAAGTTATCCTTTTAGATACTTGCATTATTGTTTACACTATATATTATCTTGCGAGCTGTAATGCTCACTCTTGTTTTATTTTTTCATCACACAACAATAGTTAGGAAAGATGGCCAGACTCAAGCAGACCCAGCGCAAGAGCGTGGGAGGCGCCCCGCGCCTTCCCGTTGAGATAATAGCTGTTATAGCTGCAGAGGTAGATCTATCTGTAGATCAGACCTTCTACTTTTGGGAATCAATTATGTATAATTATAACTTGTGGCAGATAATGGCAAATAATTGTAAACTTATCAAGTAATCATTTTGGGTTGTAATAACTTTTAAACTGTGGATTCAAAGACTTGTACTTATTTCAATTTCATCTCTGAGACTATAACGGGTTGTGGTGTGTGTTAGTGTGGGGTCACAGCATAAGGTTAATTATTATTAATTAAGTGAAGTGATATTGTGGAAAGAAAGACCGTGACGACCCGGATCCCTGACCCCGGATCTGGGGGTGTTACAGAAATGGTATCAGAGCCAAGCGTTATAAACCTCAGAGATGATGCGACGATATAATAATAAACTCACAAAGATAATAAGAACTCTTGCCAAGTTCATGGTCGGACTACTTAAAGTAGTGCTGACAGTTAAAACCCTTACGGGAACCCTTATATGTATCATGATAGTAACTTAGCTCGTTCAATGTGTAGGCTCATGAGATAGAAGACCCTGAGATGTTCGAGCGTGAGCATAATGAGGCACTGCTAGATGTCGAGGATCAGGAGGAGCCTGAGATGGAGGGGGATGAGGAGGACCCCTCAGAGGAGTCAGAGACAGAGGTCTTTGCTATTTTAGATGAGGATGACCCGGATGAGGTTCCAGTAGCAGAGGAGCATGTCGGAGCTATGGTAGTGCACACTGGTACCCCTTTACCCACACTCCCGGTGGTCAGAGCTCCTACCCCTCCACCACTATCTTGGATCCCCTATGATGACAGCTCAGAGACCCATACTTCCGAGCCTAGGCAGACCGAGGAGGCACCCCCAGCGGCTCCGGATTCACCACCTCTCGACCCTGCCCATAGGCAGTCTTTGTTAGCCCACGGCTATGTTCAGGATGTACTGAGGACCCGAGTGGCTGTTGCTGAGGCCCGGCTGGATGAGGCCAGGAGGGAGTTGGATGCGGAGAGGGCGGGTAGGCGTACCCGAGCTTATGAGACTAGGGCTGCTATACCCCGATCTTTGAGGAGGGAGCTAACGGGGATAGAGCTCACATCCCGAGCGAGACTCAGATCGCTCCAGGGGGATAGACATGGTAGGATCTCCAGGCGGCAGGCCGACTATATCTTCCATCGTGCGATGAAAAGGGTATGGGAGCTGACCCGCTCCGGTGTGTGATTCAGGACTGACGATGGGATAGTCTAGTTGTCTAGTTAGTCGAGGCCTTAGTAAGAGCCAATTTTCCGGGATAGTTGACTTGTATATAGCATCCCTTTTTCTGACTAGACAGATAGACTCTTATGTATCACTTTTGGACAGATGGTTGTAGCACTGTTGTACTTTTGACCAGATCAAACTATGTATTTCTCGCATTATGTATATATTTGTTTTCTTTCGGTTCAGTTCCTTAGTGACGAGATCACTGTTTTTATCATTATTATTACTGCACTTCTTATTAGAACTGTCATAATATAATAGAATTGCGAGATACATTCTCCCCATTATAGAACTGTGCAAGGCACAATGTTGTGTATGATTGTGACCTAACGTTGAATTTCCCCAAATAATTATCAGTATCATGCCACCAAGAAAGATTGGAACTAGGGCAAACCCTGGATCTGAGGACCAGGGAAGCCATAACCAGGACGATAGGAACCAGGAACACAGTGAAGAGGAAGATGAGGATTATGTGGAACAGGATGACTCCCTGTATGAAGAGGAAGAGGAAACATATGATGTTGAGGGATTTGAGATAGAGGCTGAAGAAGGAGAAACTGAGGTTGAGCAACCAATACCAAACCCAGGCATGGATCCCATGGGCTAGTTCATGTAACTACTAAGGCAGAACTTGGAACGTTAACCCAACCCACCCCCTCAAGGAAATAACAATGTTGTGGCAAACTCTTTCAGGGCTTTTAAGTCCCTTAAGCCCCCTGAGTTCCACGGATCAGCCGAGCCAGTTGAGGCAAGGGCATGGCTAAAGGAAATGGAGAAATCCTTTGAGATTCTGAGTACCGATGAAGCACAGAAGACTGTATTTGCTACCTACCTTCTGAAATGAGAGGCCAACTATTGGTGGGAGGCCAAGAAAAACATGGATACAGATGCTATCGTAACCTGGGAAAGGTTCAGTCAGTTGTTTTTGGGAAAGTATTTCCCGAGGTTCATGGAGAATCAGATGGAGCTCAAGTTCTTGGAGCTAAAGCAGAATAACTTATCTGTAGCATAGTACGAAGCGAAATTTACTGAGTAATCAAGGTTTGTGCCGAAATTTGTGAGCACCGAGGAAAAGAAAGCTAGGAGGTTTCAGCAGGGACTGAAACCGTGGATTCAGAATAGAGTGGCAATCCTTGAGCTTACGGATTATGCCACTCTGGTGCAAAAGGCAACAATTGTAGAAGCCGGAAGTGAACAAATGCAGAAAGAAAGAGAGAAGAAGGGAATAAAGAGGAAAAGTATGAGCATGGGTGGAGGTTCCGCAGGATGGAGCTTCCCAACTAGATTTAATCGAGGAGCAGTGTCCCTACCGGGAAAGAACACTGGGTTTAAGCGGCCAATGAGCGTGAATGTGAGCCAGAGCGGCCAGAAGTCAAGAATGTCCTATTCCAACCAGTCTCGACCCCCATTGCCAGCCTGTAACACTTGTGGAAGGATGCACACTGGGGAGTGTAAAGGAAATCCAGTAACCTGCTTTAAATGCGGTCGAGAAGGTCACTATTCAACTAAGTGCCCTTCATCAACCCCTGCCGTCATTCCAACCACCACTTGTTATCAGTGTGGACGCCCGGGTCATTGGAAGAGGGAATGCCCAATGAACAAACCAGCAGCTTCAGGAGCCAGCAGGGCTGCCTCCAATAAGCCACCTACTGCGAGGACTTTCAACATGACAGTCCAGGATGCTATGAAAGACTCAGATGTGATAGCAGGTACCCTTTCTCTAAATTCAGTCAGTGCAAATGTTTTATTTGATTCGGGAGCAACTAAATCTTTTATATCAAAGGACCTTGCGCGTAAGTTAAGACTTAAGGCTGAATCCTTGATAGAACCCTTACAAGTAGAAATAGCCAATCATGAAATTATTCTTGTTAACCAGATTCACCCCGCCTGTGAGTTAGGCATAGGGGAGCAATCTTTTAGTGTTGATCTGATTCCTTTTAAATTAGGGGAGTTTGATGTAATTTTGGGAATGGACTGGATATCTAGCTATGATGCTCAGATAGACTGTAAGGGGAAGAAGGTTAAGTTAAATATCCTAGGAAAGAAAGAAGTTATATTTAGAGGAAAGAGGCAGACGCATAAATTTTTGACTATGGCCCAGGCCAGAAGGATGCTACGAAAAGGAAATGAGGCTTATCTAGCCTATGTGGTGGACACGCAGAAGGAGGTGCAAACTTACAAGATATTCCGGTAGTCAACGAATTTGAAGACGTATTCCCACAAGACCTTCCGGGATTACCACCCGATAGAGTGATTGAATTTACTATTGAGTTGGCTCCAGGGACGGCGCCAGTTTCAAAGGCACCTTACCGGTTAGCCCCATTAGAAATGAAGGAATTAGCTACCCAATTGCAGGAACTCTTGGATAAGGGTATGATCAGACCCAGTGTGTCTCCGTGGGGAGCACCAGTGTTATTTGTTAAGAAAAAGGATGGGAGCATGAGGCTGTGCATCGACTATCGAGAGTTGAACAAGCTAACCATAAAGAACAGGTACCCGCTACCTAGAATAGACGATCTGTTCGACCAGCTAAAGGATGCTGTTTATTTTTCCAAGATTGACCTGAGAACTGGATATCACCAGCTAAAGATTAAACCCGAAGATATTTCCAAGACCGCGTTCCGCACCAGGTATGGGCACTATGAGTTCTTGGTAATGTCCTTTGGATTAACCAACGCCCCAGCGGCTTTCATGGATTTAATGAACAGAGTATTTAAGAAGTACTTGGACAAGTGTGTGATAGTTTTTATCGATGATATTTTAATCTACTCAAGGACTGAGGCAGAACATGCAGAGCATTTGAGGATAGCTCTGGGAATACTCAGAGAGGAATAGTTATTTGCCAAATTCTTGAAGTGTGAATTCTGGCGGAATGAAGTACAGTTTTTAGGTCATGTGATCAATAAAGAAGGAGTATTGGTCGACCCCTCCAAGATAGAGGTAGTCTCAAATTGGGAAAGGCCAACCACACCCACAGAGGTAAGGAGTTTCATAGGATTGGCCGGCTACTATCGTAGATTTGTACAGGACTTTGCGAAGATCGCAGCCCCTTTGACACGACTTACTCGTAAGACAGAGAAGTTTGAATGGACGGAAAAATGCGAGAACAGTTTTCAGGAATTAAAGAGAAGATTGGTGACGACCCCTGTGTTGGCGTTGCCGGACGGAAAAGGAGATTTTTGTGATATATAGTGACGCGTCGCACAAAGGATTAGGGTGTGTGCTTATGCAGCACGGTAAGGTGATTGCGTATGCATCGAGACAACTGAAGGAATACAAGATTAGATATCCTACTCATGACCTTGAGCTCGCGGCAATAGTTTTTGCCTTAAAAATTTGGAGGCACTACTTGTATGGAGAGAAGTGCGAGATTTTCACAGACCATAAGAGCCTCAAGTACATATTTACGCAGAAAGATCTCAACATGCGCCAGAGGAGATGGTTAGAGCTAATCAAGGACTATGATTGTGAGATTCTCTATCACCCGGGGAAAGCCAATGTGGTGGCTGATGCCCTTAGTAGAAAGGAAAGACTCAGAATGATAACGACTTCGGAAGAATTGATAAAGGATTTTGAGAGAATGGAAATAGAAGTAAGGGTAACCGGAACCGGAACTGAAAAGCTTTTTGAGATCTCAATGCAGCCAGAGTTAATGGAAAAGATTAGATTGTGCCAAGAGAAAATAATGAATGAAGGCAGAGAGTCAATGACTGGAGAAGAGATCCATACTGAGAAAGATGATAAAGGGATAATGAGGTACTCTTACCGGATTTGGGTTCCGAACGTTTAAGAGCTTAAAGATGAGATTTTAGATGAAAGCCATAGTTTAAGGTATTCCATTCACCCGGGAAGCACCAAGATGTATAGGGATTTGAAGGAATATTACTGGTGGCCCAACATAAAGAGGGACGTAGCCGAGTGGGTAAGCAAATGTTTGACTTGCCAAAGAGTAAAGGCAGAGCACCAGAGACCCAGTGGACTTTTACGACCCCTGGAGATTCCCGAATGGAAATGGGAACAGATAGCCATGGATTTTGTTGTCGACTTACCAAGGACGAAAGCCAACCATGATGCCATATAGGTGATTATAGACCGACTGACAAAGTCAGCTCATTTCATTCCTATCAATGAGAGATACACAGTCGATAGACTGGTGGACATTTACCTTAAGGAAATAGTGACGCGACATGGAGTCCCAGCGTCCATTGTCTCAGACCGAGACCCCAGGTTCAACTCCAGATTTTGGAGGAGCTTTCAAGAATGTACGGGGACCAAGTTAAATATGATTACCGCTTACCATCCCTAGACGGATGGGCAGAGTGAAAGGACCATCCAGACACTAGAGGATATGTTGAGAGTCTGTGCAATAGACTTTAAAGGAAGTTGGGATGATCACTTGCCGTTAATCGAGTTTTCTTATAATAATAGATTTCATGCTAGCATCGGAATGCCGCCTTATGAGGCCCTGTACGGAAGAAGGTGTCGATCTCCCTTATACTGGGATGAAGTAGGGGAATGGAAGATGCTCGGACCCGAAGTGGTCCAAAGGACCAAAGACATAGTGGATCTTATCAGACGGCGGCTGGTAGCAGCCCAAGACAGACAGAAGGAATATGCAGACCTAGCCCGAAAGGACAAGGAGTATGGAGTAGGGGACTTAGTACTACTAAAAGTATCCCCTTGGAAGGGGTTAATGAGATTCGGAAAGAAAGGAAAACTAAGCCCAAGATACATTGGACCTTTTGAGATACTAAGACGGATTGGGAAGTTGGCTTACGAGCTAGCCTTACCCTCGAACCTACAACAAGTTCATAATGTGTTCCATGTGTCAATGCTAAGGAAGTATCATCGGGATGCCAGACACATAGTGGAGTACGAGCATGTGGATATGCAACCAGATCTGACTTACGTGGAGAAACCAGTAAAGATTATGGATAAGAAGGAGCAGATGCTTCGGAACAAAGTGATCAAGCTAGTCAGAGTGCTATGGCAGAATCATAATATGGAAGAATCAACTTCGGAACTAGAGAGCGCAATGCTAGAAAAGTACCCCCAATTGTTTTCTATTTGATTCCGGGACGGAATCCTTTTAAGGAGGGGAGACTGTAATAACCCCAATATATTGAACTTTTTGTAACCCTTATGAATAGTGTTTTTGCTGATATTGCGGAATAAGAAAACTTTTTATGCCACACTATGTAGGGGTTTTTATATGGATATTCTGAGATTTTATTAGTACTCTATATGGTATATAAGTGTATGTAAAGATCGTCAGAATCCAAATCCGAACACTTTGATTTTTCCCGGAAATCCACTAGATACAGAAAGAATTGAGTATAAGGTAACAGGATAAAAAGGATTTAAATTAAAGGATTATAAGAGAGGATCATAAAAGGAATATAATGTATTGAGAAAGGTTAAGAAAACCCAAGTAATAAGATCTCGGGTATGATCCCTCAAACGAGAAACGAGAACGAAAGTTAAGCGAACCGTATAACAGATCAACGGTCATTAGGCAAACAATTAGGAGTTAATCAAGGAGGTTAGGGATGATGAGGTCATCCAACCAATAAGAAGAGGGCAAGTGAGGGAGGATGACATCACAAGGTGACATAAGCATGACATAAGGGGAAGGAGGTGTGGTTGATTTAAAACCACACAAGGTTCAAGGTTAAAAAAGTAATTAACCAAAAACAAATCAAAAGCAACCAAGCTAGGCAAAACAACTCACAAACACAAAAATCATTTCACTTCTTCATCAAGAAGCTCTCGGCTTTTCTCTTCATTTCAAGGAGGAAAATTCAAAATTCAAGTTCCAAGCTTCCTTAATTAGTAAGGTAATTATCTAATACTCCTTATGCATAGATATGGCTATCCTATAAGTTTAAACCTCCAATTCATTCTCAATCTCTTCCAAGAAATCAATGAAGAAGATAATGAATAGTGATTTTAAGATTTTTAACATGATTTTCTTTGTTTTTCCTTTAAGATCCAGGTATCCCTAAGATATCTCAAGGCTTCTTAAGGCTTCCTAGCTACTCAAATCACTTCAAGGAAGGTATAACATCTCCAAACCCTAAATTTACTTTGTATATTAGGATGGTTTTGATTGTTATGGTAAAAGAGAAGCTTGATGCTTGTATGTTTAGAGTTTGGGAGGGAGTTGTAGTGAATTGGATGTTGAAATCTTGTGGATTAGTTAAAGGACTTAAGTATAGTTTTAAATTCAAGTTTAAGAATAAGTAAAAATTGTTAATGTTGAGTTGTTGGGGCTGTTATGATGTAGTATGGATGGAGTTTTGATTGGGTTGTGATTTTGGATTGATTGTGGGTTGAATTGGAGTGTTTTAAATTTGGGAAATCGCGTAAACATAGCCGTCGTAATGTCTGATTTACTTTAGACTGCTTTTGTTCATAACATTAGGACCCGAGAACTTCCTGCTAGGTTTTGACCATTTCCATAATTATATGTTCATGTTACGAGCTTCGTTTTGATATGTGGTTCGTTTGATTCCGATGTACGGTTTAGGAGAAACGGCCGTTTTAAGTAACGACGTTTCAAGAACGAACCATTACCCCTCGCCTTACTTTGAAACATAGGTTAAAGACCTTAAAAGACTAATTGGAGTATGAAACATTTATGTAAAGTGTAATAGGCAGTTGGTAAGACACTCGCGAAAGAATCGCCTTAAAACTCGTAATGGTTAATTTATTAAAAATGGTGGAGCCGAGGGTACTCGAGCGACTTAGGAGAATCAGTAAGCGCGGAGCGAGCGTTAGAGTCTAATTTGGTTAAAGTATAGATTTACAAGTGACTTTGGTTTAATTCCAACTTATATGTTGTTTATAGGTTACCAGACTCGTCCCGAGCCATTTGTAACCCCCAGTCGCTCAGGCAAGTTTTCTACCCGTATAACTGTTGTTGTGATGTATATGTGTAGATGCATGATCTTGTGATAAATGCATATTTGTTATTAGCAAATTCTTGCGATATATTGGAGCATGTGATATGGTATATATGCATGCATGTTTCGTATTCTTGATTTATATATATGTTGGTTCAAATGCTTATTAGATGCATAATACCTATGCTAGAGATAAGCGGTATATGAGTATACCCTTAGTATAGGGGATAAAAAGGTGAACTTTTTCTAAAACCGGGAGGCGAGGCTCCCGAGTATAATATATATATATATATGAATAGTTTTTAAAACTATTAATCGAATAAGGTTTATTCGATAACTTTATATTATTTATTGAATATTCATTCGAGGACTTATGACTCCTTTTATTTTATTTATGAATATTATTTCGAATATTCATTCGAGGGCTTATGACTCAGTTTATTTTATTAATTGAATATTATTTCGAATATTCATTCGAGGGCTTATGACTCAGTTTATTTTATTAATTGAATATTATTTGAATATTCATTCGAGGGCTTATGACTCAGTTTATATTATTTAATGAATATTATTTGGATATTCATTTGAGGACCTATGACTCCGATTATTTGCTGAGATATATTCTTTATTTTATTAAAGAATAAGGTGTCGATAATCAAACTTATTTTTGATTATTCAAATAAAGATAGTACTTTCGTACATGTATATCTTTGGTTATTTAATACTCGTTTCAAGTATAAGTTTTACAACTTCTACTTCAATTATTTGTATAAAGATTATTCTTTATGGGAATATTATTTAAATTACAATATTCAGATATTTTCTAATATATTGGGACTGATTTACTTTATTAAATCAGCATTACTCCAAACACTCTTTAAAGTTTTTTCGAGTCCTTAAAATGATTTTCAAAAGTTAGAGCGGATCCAAAAACTCAATTTTTTTATATATTTAAGATCTTCCTTTTTAAAGGGGATTTAAATACTCGCTCAAAACCAGAGGGATCCGGCTCTGTGATGTATTTTATATTCGCAACAAGGTTGCGGTTTTGGTAAATGAATTGATTACTTACCCAACGTTCGGGAAGTAAGTCCATCTATCGAGTCAGCATAAGCAACATAGGCTCAGTGGGCGTCCATGATAGTGTAAGTGGCTCAGTGGGAGTCCATCAAATGCGTAAGTGGCTGAGTGGCAGTCAAACATAAGGTCCTATTACGACCAGGGTGATGACCAGTGGGGAATTCGTCCATCTACTAGTAGAAAAAGTTACTTATTGGTATCTTTGCCTAAAAAGCAAGATATCGGGTTTATGCCACAATTCTTTTTCTTTCCAAAAATTTATTGGATCTGTTCATACCTTACATGACAGAGGTTTTCAGGAAATGTATAAGAAGATGTATATGTGTATATATATATCGGAACTTAATGAAGTATATCATAACTTCATTTCCTTCAATAATTCTTCAAAGATTTAATCTATTCAAATCTTGTCTTGTAGTCTCATCTATGTGATGAAATGTTGAAAGCTCATTAGCTTTATAAATGATATAAGTATAGTGAAGTAATTGGTAACTTCATCCCTTATTTTTACTTATATCCAGTAAGTAATTATCTTGCACTTGATAAAGGATTCTAGTAAGTTATCCTTTTAGATACTTGCATTATTGTTTACACTATATATTATCTTGCGAGCTGTAATGCTCACTCTTGCTTTATTTCTTCATCACACAACAACAGTTAGGAAAGATGGCCAGACTCAAGCAGACCCAGCGCAAGAGCGTGGGAAGCGCCCCGCGCCTTCCCGTTGAGATCATAGCTGCTATAGCTGCAGAGGTAGATCTATCTGTAGATCAGACCTTCTACTTTTGGGAATCAGTTATGTATAATTATAACTTGTGGCAGATAATGGTAAATAATTTTAAACTTATCAAGTAATCATTTTAGGTTGTAATAACTTTTAAACTGTGGATTCAAAGACTTGTACTTATTTCAATTTCATCTCTGAGACTATAACGGGTTGTGGTATGTGTTAGTGTGGGGTCACAGCATAAGGTTAATTATTATTAATTAAGTGAAGTGATATTGTGGAAAGAAAGACCGTGACGACCCGGATCCCTGACCCCGGATCTGGGGGTGTTACATACTCTCTGTGTGCCTGATACTCATTGGAAGTTCAAGAGGGGCACTACTTATTACTTCATGTTCCCTGCTTCGTGCATGAACATGTTTGAGAGGAGGTACTCTTCAAGGTGATTACATTTATTTGGGGATGGTGATATATCAGGGGATTTTGAGATTTTTGAGAGGAGGTACTACATGTGCTATTCCGTATGCATACGTTGAGACGAAGTTGTGCGTGGCGGTTGGTGTTCATTGGCCAGCACATGAGCAGCTGCAGCAGCTTCCCAGTGCTCCTATCGACAGTTCTACACTGTTGAGCATGCAGGAGTGGTATGGAGGGAAGTCCGATCCTAAGGGGCTTGGCTATTCATATGATCATCTGCCAGGTGGTGTGCCTATGGAAGCAGCTACGGCGGGAGATTCTCAGCATGCCTGTCGAGCAGCTTGGAGAGCTCAGTATGGAGAGGAGGCTGGTTCATCGTAGCAGCAGCAGGAGGCAGCATGAGCAGAGATTGGAGCTGGTTTGAGTTCGACGCAGTATAGGCATCTCGCGAGGAGGATGGATTCTATGCACGGCATCCATAGTCGGTTTGCACACGATCTCAGCCAGGCACTTGGGACAGCTTTTAGAGCCACCGGTGTTGACATCCAATGGCCAGTTTTTTGTGAGAATTCCGTGTATCCGCCTCCGGACACACCTAACACTCCACCCGTTGAGGATGAGGATTCTGATTCACAGTAGGTATGCCTAATTCCTTACTATTACCTTCATTGAGGACAGTGAGTATTTTAAGTTTGGGGGTAGTAGTTGAAGGAATAGTTTGTGTGAGTCTCATATAGTTGCATATTCATGATAGTTTAGTTCATATAGTTTACATATTTTTTGATGTAGTTTTTTTTAAATTTTTGATAGTTTTTTATGTTAGTTTGTTCATATAGTTCATGCAGTGCATTATAACATGATCCCTTAGATTATTTTTCCAGTTGACTTGTGATATTGATGCTAGTGTAGTGATGTCGTGTTCAGAGATGTTAAGTCATATCAAGTTGATTTGCATGCTAGAGACACTTGTATTTCACTAAGTCTTATAGGTTGCTAGAGTGCTAGATCATAGTCATGGTTTATTTGTTTGTCGAGGTTTAATCACTTGGTTATATTTAAAATTTAGGATATTCTCTTAATAATAAAAGACAAGGATATTTAAAAATTAGAGAAAATTGGATTTCATTGCTAATTGGGTGGTTAGGTGTCAAATGGCTAGTAGCCGGCTCATATTTATATGAGTAGTCTAGGGTTGAACGAGATGGAGCGAAACGCACTCGTTCAGAAATTCGGTGAAAAAAAAAAGAAAAGAAGAGAGAAAAGAAGAAAAAGAAAAAAATATGTGTTATGCATAATTGATCACGAGTGGGCTCTTTAGTACTAGAGTTATTAAGTTCTTAGGGGATTTTGTGCCTAGTGACCTAAGGCTTTTATAGTCTAGGATCCGCTAACCTAACGCTCGCTACATAGTTACTATTGTATAAGTCTTTTATGGACCTCACTCATTGCACGATCAAATAAGCATACTTGTGTGGTTTTATTGTGAATAAAAGCATGAATCCATGTTAAACCTTCGATATAAGAATTGAAGTGTTATAAGTTATTATGAGTCTAGCTTTTATTCTATTTATAAGCTTGCGATTATTTTGATAAGTAGTGAGTCATGATTGTCGATCTAGTTGCGATAGTATATCTGTAAGCATCTGCACACACGCACGTCTCTGGTTTGTAAGTTGACTTGTATGATTCAATTGATCTTTATGCGAGTAGCTGCATTTGTTGATATGTTGCTTGTTGAGTGGTTGAGTTATTCTATGGGAATCGTTGCATTCATATTAGTTGAATGTATGCATTTTTATTTTCTTGTTCTTTAAGTCTGTTTATGCTTGAGGACAAGCATTTATTCAAGTTTGGGGGTATGTTGAGTGGCATTTATGACACTTTATTATGCTCTAATAAGCTTTGTGTTGATGTATTTGTACTCAAGTTGTTAAGTGTTTTAACGTGTTTTCGAGTGTTTTTTGCATTTTAGGCATTATCTAGGTAATCAGGTGAATTAGCATTATTTTGGTGCTAATTTGGTGTCAAGGTGGTGTTGGAATAAAAGCTCGTTGAAGCCGGCTCGAAGCTGCAAGGAAAATGGAGAAAATAATTTCTGGCAGAAGCCCAGCACGCCCGCGCTGATCAAGCGCGTGGCCGCGCCTGAAGTACAGAAAACCAGCGCGCCCGCGCCGTGTCGGGATGACAGATTCCTGTTTCTACTTCGTTTCTGAGAGAAAGAATTCTACACTGCATGGGGCTGCTATATAACATCTTTAGGTCATTTTTAATAATATATCAATATATATCAAGCCAGAGACATATCAAGGAGAGCGGGGAGAAGACCGTATTAGCACGATTCAACGAAGACGAAGAAGATCTTGTTTTTACTTGTGAATCTTTATTTTAAGTTGTATTTGGATGCTAGTTTTCTTACTTGTGAACCTTACTCTTGTTTCGTACTTGGTTTTATTTATTCGTTATAAAGACTACGTTTGTTATATCATGTTTTCATCGGAACCCACGTTGATGATGAGTCCGATTATGGGCTAATCGTTATCGTGGGGTTATAGCGGATTTATTTATGGATTTCTTTACTTAAATTATTTGATGCCTTAGTATGTGGTGATTGTTTGATATCCTAGTATTGGTTGTGCATATTCGTCTTATGAACGTCGTGAACTTATAAGATAGTGTGTTAATTCTTAATGAAGTGAAAGTGAATTTAAGGATTTAGAACTTGCCATGCTAGCATAGGTTCATGTATTTGTTATGCATGATACGTAGGTAATTTTAACCATCTTACTTGCCCTGTGTAATCAAGATAGATAACTTGTGCTTAAACCGTTATGTTGTCAAATTTTATAGACACATAGAGTCTCAATATAATTGGTGTCTATTCAGCTTCTATCTCTTTTGTGGATGTCTGGTAGTATGGTACTCGTGCAACGAAAGTTGGCGTTTATCAGTTTCGTGCTGTCTGATTAGTGTCATCACCATTGCATGCTAAGGTTAAGAATAATAAGGCTATTGAATGAAGTATTTAATGAAATTAGAATCCCATGTTTGTCATATATATTCTAATATAATCAATCTTATTCTCTTAGTTATAATTGTTAGTTTAATTTTTAGTTATAAACAACCTAAATTTGTTATCGTCTTAGCATTGAATAATAACTATAAATTGTTGCTTAATTGCGTGAATTAATTAGTTAACCAATACAGTCTCTGTGGGAATGAACTAGAAAAGATTCTATACTACTTGTGAACTCGTATACTTGCGTGTATTATTAGCGCGTGTTTAGGGACTAAAGGAGCTCAACCTACAGTTTCACCACTTGTCCCCACTTTTCTGTACAAAATGGAGTCCAAATCTGGATAGAAGAGGAGAAGAGTCCGGGGTAAAGATCAGAGTTATCATTGGCACTAAAAGGAGGCCGAACCCCCGCACGGCGGTGGTGTTGTTTTTAACCTCTCTACTCCACCCAGGAGACCATGACCTTTCGCCCAAGTAAGATTTCTATTGATCATTTCAGATCTACATTGTGCGACGCTTACGCTTTTATGATATCATTAGCAGATCTTGTTTAGCCGTATTTGTCATAATACATGAACACATGTTGGGTTATAGCCGTGATAACTACAAACTTAAAATCTAAACTTACGTATTGTTGCACGAGCCCACACTGTATTTTGCTGTGATTTTTATGTATTGTTGAAAAGTTTTGACTACGAGAAAGAGTAATGCTGCCACATATGGACCAATTCTTCCTCCTATCGCGCCGCCCAGGGACGGAGAAATGGAGGATGTGGAGGAAGGGCCCCTATAACCCGAACCCCATATCAACCTCTCCAACCAGAAGATAAGATAATAACTATTGAAAAGTCATCTCGTAAGTATGCGGAAACTTTGACAAATCCTTGGGGAGACATGACCCCGGAATAAATACAAGCCACAATGAACCTATGGAAAGAAAAGAATCACCTTGAGTCCAAAACCCGTCCTAGGGACCAGGACGAAGAACACTCCGGAGAGACCTGCGGATCTGTCTTGGACCGGATCGCCAAGAATATGAAGAGGCCAACCGACGATGCCCAGAATTTGAAAAGCCACCCTCCAGGACCGGATCCGGAAGGAGGAAGGGGCTAAAGCCAGAGCAATCATTGAAAAGAGAATCCAGGAAGAAGAATCAAAAATAAAAAAAGCCCACATAATTCATGTCTCTTCGGACTCCGAACCCGAAAAGGAATTGAAACAAGAACAAATGGCCCGGGCCTTTCGTGATCTTAAAAGGAAGGTTGAAGGTGACATGAAAATAGGTGCAGCTGCCACTCCTTTTACCGGAAAGTTGGAGTCCACTCCCAGGGAATACTATCTTAAACACTTCAACTTTGATTTTTTCGACGGGCTGGCCAACCCCGATGAGCATTTGAACTATTTCGAACAAATTTCCAACATCTACGATTACAGTGATCTCACAAGATGCCGCTTCTTTGCGTCAACTCTGAAGGGAGAAGCTCAGAAATGGTTTAGCCGGATCCCATCTCGGAGCGTAGATTCATGGAGGGACTTTCGAGAAATATTCCTAAAGAGATTCCGGGCTAATCAAATGAATGAATTGTAAATGTGACATTTGGAAACAATCCAACAGAGAAGCAAATAGTCCTTCCCCGAATTTATCAAGAGATTCCATAAAATATTTAATCAACTCTCCAACCTAGAGGAGAAGAAGGCTATGGACATTTTTCTGAGAAATTTACATCTGATGTCTTGTGAAGGTTATGTCAAAGACTTGATCCATAGAGATCCCTAGAGCCTCGCATCTGCCTATGCCTTGACCTCCAAATTTATAAAAGAGAATGACATCCTTAAATCAATGAAGATGAATAAAAGAGTCCCCGATGGCGACGAGTCCCTGAAAAGACGCTCATCATACAAAAAAGATAAAAGATTCAAGGTTGACAGACAGTCTAACTACATCAAACAGTCCCATGGAACCCCACCCCGGTATAGCTATTCGAGACCTCACAGGAATGATAGGAAGCTGAGGGCTAAGAGAGAGCCGAAGCCGGAGTCCGAATGGACACCCCTCAACAGGCCCTGGCCGACATCTTAAAAGAAGTAAAAGGGAAACCCTTTTATTACCCTTTTATAGTTTAACTACTGTTGTATTAATCACTCATCCTTATTTATTGAGTTTAATTTAATGGACCAGTCTATCCTAAAAAATGTTATATTTAATATGTTTTTTTGGTTTTATTTTTTACACATGTCAACTTCAATTCCACTCAACATGTTCATTAATTAAATATATAAAAAATAACAATTAAATTTATTTATTCAAATTTAAACATACTCAATGTAACATCCCACATCGATAAGAATAAGAGTATTTGTGTCCTTTATAGATACAAGTCAACAACTAATGTGTACCAAATTGCTAACTTTTTCGGACTGACCTGTGGTGGGTTGTTGGGTCTGGTACGCATTCGGTTGTGAGTTTGGATGTTATAAATGGAATCAGAGCTCTGCCCGGCCGGAAGTGCAGAGGCACTGCCCGGGTTCCGTATGTGTGTTTGTGAGATCGACGAGGACATCGATCCTATGAGAAGGGGTGTTTGTAACATCTCACATCGATAAGAATAAGAGTATTTATGTCCTTTATAGATACAAGTCAACAACTAATGTGTACCAAATTGCTAGTTTTTTCGGACTGACTTGTGGTGGGTTGTTGGGTCCGGTACGCATTCGGTTGTGGGCTTGGATGTTATACTCAACACCTAATTAAATACTCTTTTAACTGATAAAATTAATAAAATGTCATACAAATTTTAAAATAGCAAATATTATAAGAATATCATGCATCACACATGACTTTCGGTCATTTTATTTAAAAATTAATAAATAAATAGCATAATCTTTAATAGTAGTTAAATAATTATATTTTACAGCCGAAATATTTTACCTTTAATATTTCTTTTCCAAAATTAAACCTATTTGCAAAGTGAAAACCATGTTTTTAATGGTTCTTAGACTCGTTTAACGGAAGGACGTTAAAGGGGGCGAACCACCATGATTCTTAAAGCATCACGTGCAGAGCACAATGAATTAAAGTAAAAGACTAAAATAAAAAAAGACCCAAACAAAAGGGGTGTAAAGTGCTAAAAATTCTTTTATTTTTTTTAAAAATTGGATCAATAGTATAATTTTATTTTATTTTAAAAAAAAACAGTATAATTTTGTTTAGTTGAGGTGGATACTAGATAATAATTTGTTTAAATCCGAGACAATAAGATTAATTGTAATTCTATTTATATTTATATAATTATATTGTAAATACTAATTGAAAATATTTTATTTTAAATATTATTATTACCAACTTTATTTCGTCAGTATAGATTACAAGAAAGGAAGGTTATAGGGTTTTGGCCTAATCTTAAATCAATAATTTTATTAGAAATACGTATGATTATAAAAGCAGTTGTCCCGTGCGATTCTCTCCAGTCTCTACGAAGTCTCAAGGTAGGGTTTGTTCTTGATTGATATCTCTCTCTCATAAATAGTCTATTTTTAGTTTCGAGCGTCCCCGTGCATGTCAGTGTCTTCTTGTTATTGATTTACGATCTCTGATGTTGATTCTTATAGCAGTTGACTGCATCATGAAAGCAATACTTCCAGAAATACAAGGGGATCTAGCTACCCCGCTTCTTAGTTCAAAAAGTGTACAAGATAATGAGCAATCACAAGGCAAAGTCATGCAAGGAGACAACTTAACTGAAAATCAGGCGCTGTTGGATAAGGGATACCTTGAATATGGGTATCTATTTCTTCATGAATCGTAACTTACTACTTGCAGTGCTAGCAGCTATGTGTGTATTTATTTTCTTAATCTTCTAATGTGTTTATATTAACAGCTGCCCTCATACTGCGAAAAGGTGTCGTATTAGAGCTCCTTGTTGCAATGAGATTTTTGGTTGTCTAAGTTGCCATGATGAGTCCAAGGTCGGTTTTATTTTATGCCACAATTATTATTATTTTCCTTGTCAATCATAACTACAAGAGTTCATAACTAATTAATATCCTTCCACTGGTTAATTTTCCTGGTCTGGTTGATACTTGATGTATTTTATATTTGTGTAGAGCAATCTTGATAAAGATGGACACAAAATGCCACGTAATGAAGTTCGTCAGGCATGTATATTGTTCAAGTGACTATATTGGTCCACCATATTTGTTTATTTTTGTTTCTTCATCTCATGTGTAATCAGCTTTTATGCCTTTGACGATTTCCAGGTCATATGTTCGCTATGCAACACTGAACAGGAGGTGATTCAGATGACATATTTCACATTCATGTAGAATCATTTGAATTCTGATATATTGGCAGGCAAAATTTTTGAAAAAATTGGGACCTGTCATGTTCATTGTTTTTGGTTTAATATTACCATCTAGCCTATTTAATTGTTTTAATACTACTGACCGCTAGCTTCATTCAGTTTCAGCAAATATGCATCAACTGTGGTGTATGTATGGGCAGATACATCTGTGGAATTTGCAAGGTGATTAGTGATGATGTGAGTATGCTGCTCTCTTCTCTATTATGTATTCTTATTCCATTCCACTATCTGCCCAAATGGAAAATTTATATATTTCTTTTTATTGGGTTGTTCCAAATGAAACTAGAATCTTATTTTAGCATTTTGCAGCCATCTGAGAAAATTAAGCACTGCCACAGCTGCGGTAAATGTAGGTATGATAATTTGTTCTTCCTTTTTCGATAGTTTGTAGCATGTTATCACTTTATACTCCATGAATTTCTGCAGAAACTGGATGGTAACAAATTGATCAAATTTTTTAAATTAAACTAATCCTTCTTTTTTCTTTGGAAAATTTAAAGATTTGATGTTGTGTAGTTCATTGGTAATTATATTTATACGTTCCTTTTTATTTTCTATTTTGCCTATAACTATAAAATGTTAATATCTAAGTCAATATTTAAAGTCGCTTCTATAGGTCTTTATTTTAGTTTACTGTTAAGATATACCCGGAATGGACGTTTAAATCAAACCATGCATCATTTTGCTCTCTTCCTCTCTAGCGTTTCTGTCTTGACTCTTTATTTTCAATCTTCATCTATATTATTTTTATCTCGTTCTCTGTATCAGACGAGGCAGGCCGGACGACCAAATCATACACTGCAATAAATGTCGTGAGTAATAGTGCACATCTGTTTTAAGCCTCTGTTTTTTCTTACAAATCGATCTTAAGCTTGGTAAAATAAAGTGTGTGTTAACTTATCACTGTACTATCATTTCCAGAGTGTTGCAGAGAAGAGCCACATACTTGTATTGAAGGCTTGCTACATCGTAACTGTCACATCTGCTCTGAGGTACATGTAGTTGATATGTCTTTTTATATAATGCAAATGTGTATACCCTCATTGATATCAACAATAATTAAATTTGTACCTAAATATTACAGTATCTATTTGAGACAACAGGAGCTATATCAGCTTTGCCGTGTGGCCATATCATTCACCATCCTTGTTTCCCCGATCTGATGAAATCTCCGTGAGTGGATATCCAATACATTTTAAATAGTAAATCCAGAACAAGACTTGGACCCTGTTTATATCCCAGTAGTACTAATTGGACTGTTTAACAGAAACACGTGCCCTGTTTGCTTCAAGACCTTTGCTGACAGGTCTGGGAGAAATACTACTTGGAGATTGCAGCTACACCAGTTGCTGCGCATGTTCAATAAAAATTGGTATTACATTTTCACTGTGGCTGGCAATTTCACACACAAGTAGATATGTTGACTAGCTTTGTATATCACATATATGTCATAACAATAATTTAGTTACATGTTAAGTTGCAGACATAGTACAAATGTATGATAAGCAGCTGAGATTTCATTTTCTGGCTGGGAAAACTGAAGATATTTTTTTTGCAGATCCGGATCTGTTGCCAGGATTGCAGCTTCAGTGTTCCCGGTAGGTTGAGGGCTTTACTAATATTAACTAACAACGTTCCCGATAGGGTGAGGGGTTTACTTGCTTTAAATTTACTGTAAGTGTTCTTAATGATGGATTTACAACCTGTATACTTGCATCTGTTTTTTTAATTGATGCCACTTGTGCGGTCCGTGCGTGCCAGGCCGGGCCGCACACGGGTTGGGCACTCGAAATGCTAATACTGAACCGGCCTGTTAATGAATGAACCGGGCTCAGGTCGGGCTTGAACCGCAAAAATCGAACTCGTAACCGGAACCAACGATTAATCCGTTGATAGTTGTGCGGGCTCGTGCGGTTAACCCGCGGGCCGCGCGTCCAAAAGCACCCGGTTTTCATTCTCTGGCATGTATGACTTTGATATATTATATTATAATTATTATTATATTTTTAGTGCAGTAGTGTAGTGTAGTGTAGCTGTGTAGGTAGGTAACAAATTATTTTTGTAAAATAATTATTTATGTAGTAACTTACAGAGGCATCACATGTTTCTTATTTTTTTTAATCTTTCTTTAAAATAATATTTTTCATATTTCATAATCACTTTGATTTTCTTATTTGATTAAATAAAAAATTTATTATTTTAATTTTTTGGGTTGAAAGAGAACGACACCTCATATAATTTTATTAATTTAAAAATATTACAAATGATGTGAGAGGACTCCTATCTAAAAAACAGAACAAATTATATCAAATATTAAAAATTTACAAATTAAGTAAACAAAATAATATTAATAAAAATTATATTAACTATTTTATTTGTTTTAGAATTGTAACAAAGACTTGAAAGCTGGCTTATTTTTTGGAAGCAACTTGTAAGATGGAAGTGCCAGTTTGTGAGTGTATGTGAGTGAATAAAAAGAGTACAAGAATTACAAAGTAAAACTTAAAAGTTTAGAAATTAGAACAGAGAGATAGAGAAATTTAGGAGATGTGCTTGTGTTCCCAGTCGCGGGCCGTGCGGGCTCGTGCGGTTCGTGCAGGCTCGTGCGGTCCCGGTCCCGGTTTTTCAATCCTGAATTCGTAACCAGCTCGTTACGTCAGCTGAATTGTGCGGGTTTTTACCGGGCCGAACCGGGCCGAATAATTATCGATTTTAGAGCGAGCCGGTCCCGGTTGTACGATTCGAGCCCGCACAATTGGCCACCTCTTCATTGGTATAAACTACTCTCCCTTGTTAGTCTGTACATTGGTTTATGGCCTTCTCAGAAGATTAACTGTAAAAGCAGGCGCTGCTTTTATTTTGTTTGGTGTGTTGTGATTGTTTTAATTTTTGGTGTGTTTTTGGTAAAAACATTAAGCATATTGAAACTGATTACCAACAATTATCTCTGACCTCTTTTTTCAGTCTCTCCTCCAAATTCTTCTCTTATACCTATTTTCTCGGTCACCATTAAGTTGAATGGTTGATATATGGCAAATAGGTTTGAATCCGAAGAACCGAACCGAAATTCATGAAACCGAGATTCGATTCGAGATCCGAATCATATAATCCGATAATTATCCGAAAATCGATTTAAACCGATCCGAAAAATACCCGAACCGAAAATTTAACAAAAAATGATCTGAAATACAAGATCCGATTATAACTTCGAACCGATTAAAACCGAATAATATATTACCCGAACCGAATATGACCCGAAATAAGCAAAATTAATACTTTAAACAATTTTATATTTATGATACATACTTATTTAATCATATTATTTTGTAAAAGTACATTATATTATATTAAAAATACTAAATTAAATAAAAAGGATATTTTTTAAATCTCAAAAACTGAAAAAATAAATAAGTTATGATCCTAAAATATTCGAACCGAATTTAATCCCAAAAGAATTTTGTCCGATCTTAATCCGAATATTATCCGATTTTAATTTGAATTAGACCCGAACCAAATCACATCCGATCCGATCCGAATGGTCTTCAAATATATCATAATCCGAAATTGATTCGATCAGAAACTGATTCGATCCGCAACCGAACCGATTATCCGAATTGAATTGCAGGAGTACTCTTTATTAGTTTCTCCCCATTACCCCCATTCTATCCGATCCAACAAATTACATAAGTTGTATTCTTTTTTAACAGTTTTAGCAGTAAAATACATATGTAGAGTAAGAAAAACCATCCAATCTTTCTTCTGATAATTCCATATGTAGACTACTTTCATTTACAAGATCAATCCCATTGTAGATTTCCTTCTTGTTCAAGGTAAAGTGTATACTATCAAAGTTGCAACGTGTTGTGGATGTGTTTATTTTGTTTTTTATACTTTTAATTTTTAAAAATTAGTTTCACCGACCACGCAACCTTGGGTTTCAACTTCTCTATAAAACACTCGGCACTTTTTGCTCGCATTACGCGTACTCCAAATTTTTTCAATTTTAAAATTTTTTCTCGAAATTTGTAATTTTTATAAAATAAACGGTTATCTTCTAATTTTATTTAATTTATTTATTACAGTTATTTAGGTTTCGTTTATTTTGAAATATAAAATTGATATAAAATTGATATAATAGTTTAAAGTTAAATCTCAGTATTTTATTTTAGTTTTCTTTCTCTCATATTTTAACCAATTAAAAGTCTTTTAACTCATATTTTAATATTTCTCTTTTACGTTTTTAGTAGTCAATATTTTAATAATTTTTACAACAAAACTGAGTAAATATTTTTTAATTAAATACTTTTTAAAAAAATCCAGTAAATATTTTTTTTGTCCGCTGACACAAAAATTTGTCCACAACTCATATAATTTTAACTATATTATAAAAAATGCCAAAGTCTTACTTAAAAAAAATGCTAAAGTTAAAGTTATAAAAATTTACGTATTATATTCAAAAATCATGTAATATATTATAATTATAAAATTAGTAATCACTATTTTTTTCTCCGCTAACACAACATTCCGTCAACAACTCATATGTTAGATATATTTGATAATGTCATGGCTAATATGATTTATATTTAGTTTTCAGATCTTACTTAAACAGGATAAATCAATACTTACTGGAAATCAGGCCTTAAGGATATCAGTACTTATATTATCAGGAGATAATCATCAGAAGATGGATATCAGAACTTAAGTACTGAATGACGTTCAGATAAGGACAACAGCTGATTAAAGGAAAGAAGATCGAGACAAACATAAGAAGAGATATGCATAAGAAGGAATTCTATGAAGAATAGAATACTTGGAAGAAAAGATATCTGATTGATGTATTTTAGGAAGCATAATTATATTCCATATCAATTAGCGATTATCTTGTAACTGTGTAGTATATAAACACAGACATAGGGTTTACACTATAAGTGTTATCATATTCGAGAAGATTATTAAAAAAAACCCTAGCAGCTCTCGTGATATCTGTTCATCACTGAGAGGTAACAGTTCCATACTGTAACAGAGTTTATTGTTTCAATAAAGTTTGTTTTCTGTTACTTGAGTTATTAAAGTTCGATTTGATTGTACTTTACACTGTATTCACCCCTTCTACAGTGTGTGTGACCTAACAAGTGGTATCAGAGCCTATCTATTAACGCACAAACAGTTTAAGATCCAAACACAATCATGTCTGACACAGAAACTCCAACTAAGCCCACCAAAACTGAAGAACCTCCAAAGACACAAATTCAAAGTCGGTATGAGACCATCAGAGTTCCCATACTGAGACCATCTGAATATGCCATATGGAAGGTGAGGATGACCATGTTTCTGGAAGCTACAGATCCAGAATATCTTGATAGAATCAAGGAAGGACCTCACAAACCAACCAAGCTCGCTGTTGCAATTGCAGGTGAAGCAGCAAAGACTGTACCAAAGGAGAAGAGTGATTACACTGCTGAAGATATCACATCAATTGCTAAGGATGCTAAGGTATGACACTTACTGCATAGTGCCATTGATAATGTAATGTCAAACAGGGTAATTAACTGCAAGACTGCAAAGGAGATATGGGATGCTCTGGAAATAAGGTGTCAGGGAACTGATACAATTAAGAAGAACAGGAAGACAATACTCACTCAAGAGTATGAACACTTTGACTCAAAAGCTAATGAGTCATTGACTGATTTATATGATAGATTTGTCAAACTCTTGAATGATTTGTCACTGGTTAATAAGGAGTATGATCTTGAAGATTCAAACCTTAAATTCCTGTTAGCTCTTCCTGAATGCTGGGATTTGAAGGCAACAACAATAAGAGACAACTACAATCTTGATGAAACAACTCTTGATGAAATTTATGGAATGCTCAAGACTCATGAACTTGAGATGGAACAAAGAAGCAAGAGGAAAGGAGGAAAGTCAAGGACAGTTGCTCTTAAGGCTGAAGAAGAATCCCCCAAGGCAGCTACCTCAAGGAAAGACAAGGGTAAAGCTTTTTTCACAAAGTCTGATACTGAGTCATCAAGTTCTGAAAGTGATGATGACTCAGAATCTGAAAGCTTGCCTAAGACTGCTGCTGATGAGGAGATGATGAAGCTGTGTGCTCTTATGGTGAAAGGGATCACAAAGATTGCATACAGGATGTTCAGGAAGGGAAAGAAGTTTTCCAGGAAAGGCATAAGTTCTGATAAGAAAAATTTCAGAAGATCTGAGGGCAGAGGAGAAAAGTCTGACATAGGAGATTATACCAATGTCAAATGCTATAACTGTGATGAGAAAGACCACATATTTCCTGATTGCAAGAAAGTGAAGAGTGACAAAGGCAAGACTCTTGTCACAAAGAAGAAAAGCTGGACAGACACCTCAGACTCTGAAAGTGAGGCGAATTATGCTTTGATGGCAAATGCTGATAAAGCAAGTGCTGAAAGCAGTTCTGAAGCTGCTGAATCAAAGGTACCTCAGACTACTTATGCTTTTCATACTGATGATATTAATGAGTTGAGAAGATATCTTAAAACCATGTTTGTTAGTTATAGCGATCAAACCTTAACATGTGAAAGATTAACTTCTGAAAATCTTGCTTTTAAGAAAAGAAATGATTTCGTAGAAAAAGAGTTAGTTATGTTCCATCAAACTCAGAAAGATAGAGATGATGCTTTTTATGTTAGGGATGAAGTGCTAAAAATGAATGAATCTCTAAAAACTGAGTTAGAAAAGGAGAGAGAGGTTATCAGGACTTGGACTAACTCTGGCAGAACAACTCAAAATTTGTTAAGTAGTGAAAACTGGAAAGAGGGCTTAGGTTATGGAGAGGATAAGAATGATTAAGGAACTGTAGAAATTAAGCCTTTTGTTAAGCAAAAGCCAAAGTTAAAACCTGTTAAGTTTGTAACTGTAAAGTCTGATAATAAGAAATCAGAAGTTAAAAAGGGATTAACTTCTGACAAACTAAAACATGAAAAGACAACTGAAGTAAACATAGGCTTAATGACTAAGAAGCAGCTTAAACATAAGCTGAAAGATGATAAGAACACAAACAAGGTAAAATCACCTAGGAAAAATAGGAATGGAAAGGGAGGTGTGAATAAAAGCAATGATTATAAGCCTGTTTCTGATGCTCCTAGGAAAATGTGTCATAACTGTGGAAGTTTTAACCATCTGGCTTCTTTTTGCAGGAAGAATAAGAACATAAACTCCTTACCTTCAAGGTCAGGAGTTAAGAGTTAGTCTGTTAGATATAAGCCACAAAATCCTTGTTTTCATTGTGGTAGTTTATGGCATTCCATTTATACTTGTAAGGAATATCATAGTTTGTACTATGATTATTATCAAATAAAACCTTCTTTAAAGAAAGTTTCCATTGTTCCTTCTAGTGTAAATTCTGATTCAAAGTCTGATAGTGTAAATTCTGATAAGAAAAATGTTAACATAAACTATGATGCTAAATCCGCTGCAAATGTTAACAAATTTGATAAGGCCAAAGGATCCAAGCGAGTCTGGGTCCTTAAAACTAATCATTAGTGGTCTTTGTGATTGCAGGGCAACAGAAAAAACATCCTAGTTCTGGACAGTGGATGTTCATGACATATGACTGGAAATAAAGCTCTGCTATCAGACTTTGTGGAGAAAGCTGACCCAAGTGTTTCTTATGGAGATGGCAACATTGGAAAAATATTGGGATATGACAATATCAATCTTGGGAATGTCATCATTAAAGAAGTAGCTCTGGTCTCAGGACTTAAACACAATCTGCTGAGTATAAGTCAAATCTGTGACAGAGGTTATCATGTTGATTTCTTTGAAGAACACTGTGAAGTTGTGAGTAAATCTACAGGCAAAGTTGTTCTGAAAGGATACATGCGTGGTAACATTTACGAAGCTAAACTTTCAACAACTACTGATGGTTCTACAATCTGTCTGATGAGTAGAGCATCAATTGAAGAAAGCTGGAATTGGCACAAGAAACTCTCTCATTTAAATTTCACCAATATAAATGAGTTGGTCAAGAAAGATCTTGTGAAAGGATTGCCAAAGTCAGTATTTGCTCCTGATGGCCTTTGTGATTCTTGTCAGAAGGCCAACAAAGAAAATCCCCATTCAAGAGAAAAACTGAATCATCAATTCTTGAGCCTTATCACCTACTACATGTTGATCTATTTGGTCCAGTGAATGTCATGTCTATTGCAAAGAAGAAATATGCCTTGGTCATAGTAGATGAGTTCACCAGATACACATGGGTGTATTTCTTGCACACAAAAAGTGAAACTGCATCTATCTTGATTGATCATGTTAAACAACTGGATAAATTGGTCAAAGATTCTCTGAAGACAATAAGGAGTGATAATGGCACTGAGTTCAAGAATTTGATAATGGAAGAGTTCTGCAAAAACCATGGAATCAAGCAGGAATTCTCAGCTCCTGAAACTCCACAGCAAAATGGAGTTGTTGAAAGGAAGAATAGAACTCTCATTGAAGCTACACGTATAATGCTTGAAGAAGCAAAGTTGTCAACCTATTTCTGGGCTGAAGCTGTGCAGACTGCTTGTTTTACTCAAAATGCATCACTCATTAACAAGCAAGGAAAGACACCATATGAGATGGTGAAGAAAAAGAAGCCAAATCTGAAGTATTTTCATGTATTTGGATGTAAGTATTTTGTTCTTAAGACTCATCCTGAACAGCTATCCAAATTTGATCTAAAAGCTGATGAAGGAATCTTTGTTGGATATCCATTTTCCACAAAAGCCTTCAGAGTCTATAACTTGAGAACAAGAGTGGTCATGGAGTCTATCAATGTCTCTTTTGATGACAAGAAGATTACTGGACTTGAAGATTTTATTGATCATGATCAGCTGAGATTTGAAAATGAAGACTCAAATTCTGATATTGATAATCCTGACAATCTAAGTCCTGATACTGCAAACTCTGATGGATTAAACTCTGACGTTATTGAAACTGTGGTGACTACGCCAAAGAAAGATGCACCTATGCAGGGGGAGCATACTCAAGATCTTACCACTTCTCATGAAGCATCAGAACATACATCTGGCTCTTCAAGTTCTGATTCGTCAAGTTCTGATAAGCCAAGTTCTGATAGTTCTGAAAATCTAAATTCTGAAGAATCCAACTCAGAGAGCATAGTTTCAGGGGGAGCATCAGAAAATGAAAATGAAGACAGCATGGACTATGGGGGAGCATCCAGTTCTAGAGAAAACCTTCCATCTGCAAGGAAGTGGACTAAATCATATACGCCTGATTTGATAATTGGAAATCCTGATACAGGTGTCAGAACTAGAACAGGTACTTCAAATGAATGTCTTTACAATTCTTTTCTTTCTCAGACTGAGCCAAAGAAAGTGGAAGAAGCTCTTCAAGATGCTGATTGGGTACAAGCAATGCAGGAAGAGTTAAATGAATTTGAAAGAAACAAAGTCTGGACCCTAGTGCCAAGACCAAAGAATAGATCTGTTGTTGGTACAAAGTGGGTATTCAGAAACAAAACTGACAGTGATGGCATAATTACAAGGAATAAGGCAAGGCTGGTTGCAAAAGGATATTCTCAACAGGAGGGAATTGATTATGATGAAACATTTGCACCAGTTGCTAGATTAGAAGCCATAAGGATATTTTTGGCTTATGCTGCTCATAAAAAGTTTACTGTCTTTCAAATGGATGTGAAAAGTGCTTTTCTCAATGGAGAATTGGAGGAAGAAGTATATGTTGAACAACCTCCAGGCTTTGTAGATTCCAAATATCCAGATTATGTCTACAGGCTTGATAAAGCACTTTATGGACTTAAGCAAGCTCCTAGAGCATGGTATGAGACTTTAGCTCAGTTTCTTCTGGAAAGTGGATTTAACAGGGGAACTATAGACAAAACACTGTTCTACCTCAACCATGGAAATGACTTACTTCTGGTCCAGATTTATGTTGATGATATCATTTTTGGGTTTACAAATGACAGACTTTGCAAAAAGTTTACCAAACTGATGCAGTCAAGGTATCAGATGAGTATGATGGGGGAACTTACTTCTGGGCCTTCAAGTCAAGCAAAATGAAGAAGACACTTTTATTTTTCAAACTAAGTACACCAGAAACTTGCTGAAGAAATTTAGAATGCAAGATTGTTCAAGTGCATCCACTCCCATGGCCACTGCAACAAAACTGGACAAGGATACTGGTAAATCAGTAGATATTACTGCTTACAGAGGTATGATTGGCTCTCTACTCTATCTAACTGCTAGTAGACCTGATATCATGTATGCTACCTGTCTTTGTGCAAGATTTCAAGCAGATCCAAGAGAACCTCACTTAATAGCTATGAAAAGAATTTTCAAATATCTTAAGGGAACAGCTGATCTGGGATTGTGGTATCCCAGAGAATCAGATTTTAAACTAATAAGTTACTCAGATGTAGATTTTGCAGGTTGCAAAATTGACAGGAAAAGCACAAGTGGAAGCTGCCAATTTCTTGGAGGCAGATTGGTTTCTTGGTTTAGCAAGAAACAAAAGTCAATTTCCACATCAACTGCAGAAGCAGAGTATATTGCTGCAGGAAGCTGTTGTGCACAGATTCTTTGGATGAAGAATCAGTTACTGGATTATGGGTTAACATATTTTAAAATCCCTATTTACTGTGATAATCAAAGTGCTATTGCTATGACAGGTAATCCAGTTCAACACTCAATGACAAAGCACATCAGCATCAGGTACCACTTCATAAGGGAACATGTGGATGAAGGTACAGTGGAATTGCACTTTGTTCCAACAGATCAACAACTAGCAGATATCTTCACAAAACCACTGTGTGAAGCTACTTTTACAAGATTGATAAATGAACTTGGAATGGTTTCAGGTTCTTTCTCTAAATCTGCTTAGTTTTGTTCTGATGCATCAGACTTTATGATCAGTATTTACAGATATTACTCTCTTTGTGTATTCTGTTCTTAATTGAAAATTTGCTTAAGTACTGACTGTTGTCTGATGTAAGTTTCTCAACTCTGAAAATGATATGTCTGTTTATGTAACTATTCAATCCTATGAGGATACCTGTGCTAGATGCTGACCTAGTAGTCTTCAATAAACTAGGGATCCCATGTAAGAAGTAATTACTTCTGTGGAAATCTATTGACACAAGCAAATTCTGATATTGAGCTTAGTTGAGTTTATTTTGTCTATCTTATTACTAAGTCACAAAGTAGAATAATGCTTCTCATCTGTTAAGTTCTGATGCTAGTAAATCTGTTGAATGTACTAAGTGCTGATAAACCTCTCTTATCAAAAGAAAAAGAAAAGAATCAAGGATTAAAATTCAGGTACTCCTTTGAGATCTAGAGTACAAATGTGGAAGGGACGACTGAAGTGTATTGCTGGTATTAAGTAAATATGCATCAGAAAAGCAAAATATTTTCTTGGTGACTTTTCACACTCTATGATTACTGGAGAAATACTCTGATAATAACATAAATTCTGATAAGCAGTCGTGACTCACTTACACTGAGAAGCCACTGTAAAATGGAATTTCAAAAGATGCACAAAATTAACACAAAATAGTTGAGGTGGACTCAAGCATGAAATCATTCAATAGTAGGTTTCCGAATAATGACAGGTTTTTAGTAAAGTTTTAGTTATGCCTTATTTCTAAGATATACTGAAGTGAATCAGACTTTACTCTTTATCTGATATTTAGCTTAATGCACACACTAAACACTCCATATGAATGATGAAACTTACTGTGGTGATCTATGTTATTTTAGATGGACAGTTTCTGTGTCACATTGCACAAATTCTGAGGACAAGTTCTGATTGCACGTTCTGATGATTAAGTTCTGAAGAATCTATATCAGCATTTGTGTGAGGACTTACTAAGATAGGCATTCATTTTCGAGTTAAGAAATCATGTTCTGATAACTGTTAAGTTCTGATATAAGTCTAAGTTCTGATATTAAAATCTGATCCTTTACTTGACTTATTTGTGGTTAAAATCTAAAAACAGTTTCATTTTAAATCTGAACATGTTTGGGTAGAATATTAACAGTCAATATCATAAGGGATAGTGGTTCACGTACACGTACAATAATTTTTACTTGTTACTTGTGCGCATTAACCCTGACTTACACTTCCAATGACTGTTTTTCGTCTTCCCAGTCTAGGGAGATGAGGTAGAATTAATTCTACCTGCCGGCATTAAACTTCTTTGCGTCTCCTGGCATTCTTTTGCCTATATAAACAACCACTTCACATCAGCCTTCACATCACCTCTTTTATCACAAACTCATCTTCATACTCTTTATATCAAAAACACCATGGTCAATTACAATATGTTTTTGAACTATGAAACATTCAACATGGAGCTGAGCTGTGAAGCCTGGCAGCAGGAATGGCACGTCACTCACCCACCTCCTGTTCTTCTACATGGATTACCATCGCCATCTGGAGCGATTGGAGGAGGAAAGGCTGGAAGCTCTCCGCCAGCAAGAGCGAATTATCAGACTCGCTATTCTGTTTGTCGAGAGTAGGAAGAAGAAATGATTTATTTTCTTCTTCCTGTTTTTCTTCATCGTCAGCCTTGCCCTGCTTCTTGAGCTAGGACTAAGGCTGTTGATGTTAGGTTTAGCAGCTTAGGACAATCTTGTAAAAGTTCTGATGTAATTTAAATTTCATGAATGTATTCTCTTAATATATTAATGAAATTCTTTTTTTTACAAGATCTTGTCTCTGAGATGTTTTGTAATGCATTAACAAATACTGATAAATATTCAAATTCTGATGACCATTTGAATTTTAATTTAAATTAAGTTCTGATTTTACATTATCAGTACTTGTTCCCTTGATTTATTTTGGTCATTCTCAATCGAATTTTTTTTCAGAATATTGGTGTTGCAGTGAAAAATAATTGAATAAATGGAAACAGTTTCAATTTTGAATTAAAACTGGTTTACCTTGATTAATGGAATTACTGGGTAAGTGGAACGGTTTTTCCTTGAAAAACTGCAAGTGGGTAAGTAATGATTACTATTTTCCCGTGCCCATTAACTATTCATTATTACTGCATGTCTGACAGGTTTCCAACGGTTACATTTTTTTTCAAAGTATAAGTAAGACATAGAGAGGATTTTTTATTCTTTTATTCACTTTTATACTTTATCTCTCTATTTGCTTTTACTCTCTTTCTTCTCGTGACGTTGGTTTTTCATATAGACACTCTATCAAACACCTAACAGGTACTCTTAAATCTCGATTATTTTCATGGCACCTAAGGATTTGATCATTGATGGAGCTAAATTTGTTCCAAATAACTATGCTGCAATTCTTGATAATGCTGAAGCTCCATCTGAATTCCATTTTGTGCAAGATCTTCTTGCACACAGTGAAATCGGGTATGCATTGACCCAACCTTTAACCTTTTCGAGCCAACAAGTTCTGACATTTTGGAGGACTGAAAACTTTGATAATGGTGGTCAAAATGGTACTCCTAGTATTGTTTTCGAAGTGGATGATTCTACATATGGGGTAACTCCTGGTACAATTCGCAAGACCCTACATCTACCAGAAGGATGTACTTTTTTAACCCCGGAGGAATCAGCTCTTAAAGAGTTCATGGCTAGTTTGGGGTATGAGCAGAGTTTGGCAAAGCTTGGGCAGTTGAAACGGGCTCATATCAGAAAGGAATATAGCTTCTTCTTTGACTGCATCACTAAAGCTTTTGGGAATAAATGTTCAAACTTTGATGCTATTCCTATAATGAGTCAGCACATCGGGTATGCTATCATTAACCAAACTCATTTTGATTTTGCAACTGCTGTGATAGGTTTTATTGGGGATAGGATGACAGAAGATAGGAATGTTGTCTACTTTGCTAGATTTTGTCAGCTTATTTTTAATCATTGTTGTGCTGATAACCCCCAACCTACCACTGACTTAACTCCATCTTTCAAAATTGCAAAACAAGCCTTTAATGATTTGGTAAATGCTGATCTTAAGAAAAGGGTGGTTAGACCTTTACAGATTCCTCAGTCTGTAAAATAGATCTTGGTAAATGCTGATCCTGAAACCTATAGATCTGTTTATACTGATATCCAACCAACCACCACCTCCCAAACACCACAGCAACCATCAGAACATACCACTCATACTACCCAACCTACCCTCAGACAATATCTCAAATCATATCTCTCCACTTCACAGACAGTTCGACCTTCATCCTCAGCACCTACTGTGAAGCCTTCATCTTCCAAGGCTAAGAGGACAAAGACTGTTTCTCAAACACCTCAAAAGAGAAGGAGGATTGTTTTGAGAGATGAATCTGATAGTGAGGAACAGGTTTCTACTTCAGAACCTGTTAATAAAGAAGTTGAGAAAGTTCCTTCTCAGAAGGATTCTGCAATTGGGGGATCTAGGCTTCTCAAAAGGCTTAGACGAATGACTGTTGATGAAACTCCCAAGGAATACATATCTTCAAAGAAATACAAGAAACAGAGGGCAAAAATGCCAGTTTCAGATGATGAGGAAGCAGCAGCTAAGGAAGGAGATCAGGAATCTCTGATCTCACAAGAACCAGAACCTGCTAAGGCCACTGCTTCTCCATTAACTTCAACTAAGGAAGCTGTTACTGAAAAGGCCAACACACCTTCTATGTCTCCTAAGACTGTATCTCCTGTTAATTCAGGCACAAGTGCTGATATTGATATCCAGAACTTGGTTGTGCCTGAAGTACTTTACTTAGAAGCTCCAACAGCGACTAATCCATCAACAACACCTGTTACTGATGCTGCTCAAACTCCAGAATTATCTACTACACCTTCTCTGCATCTAGATGCTGATGATCCGAATATAGGTGAACATCAGGATATGACAGTTGATCAGAACTTGGAACCAGATCAGCAATTAGAGGATGATCCTGAAGCCTCCATTGCTACTCATACTGTTGTTTTATCAGAAGATACTGATTTTGTACGTTCTGATGCTGCAAATGCTGGAGATACTGGTGATGCTGCTCCAAATGAAGATGCTGATGAAGCAGGTCCTTCAGGATGCTCCTCAATAAACTGTTCTTAAATCTGAACTTGTTAAGAAGTTTGTTATAAGAGAAGCACCAGTGCCTTGGAGTGAAACTCCTGCAGGACATGAGTGGACTAAGGAATGGAACTCAGTTACCTGTGCTCCATCTGAAAAACATCTTGCTGAGCACTTGACAAAAGCTGATGAAATGTTAAATACTGATGATTTCAAAACACAGTTTTGAGTCATTGCATTGAGTACTAAACATTTACAAGGTCTCCATTCAACTACTCATACAGAGTTACATCATCTTAGGGAAGAACTCATGAAGCAAGAACAAGTTCAGAAGATTGATAAGAAAAAGTTCTTCCAACCTACCTTTGATAGAGTTGCTTATATTGAGAAGACTCAAGAGAACCAACAAGCTCAGATTGATGATGTTCTGAAAAATCAAGCTTCTCAGCAATCTCAACTTAATGAAATCCAAGCCTTAGTGGAATTGATTGTCTCTCTTCTATTACCTGCTGATGCCAAAAAGGGGGAGAAAGTAATTAAGTCCAAATGCAAAACTGATAAGACACTGAAGGGGAAGGATGATGAAAAGGATGACCAAGGAAACTCTGGAATGGGTAGAGGTCATAATCAAGGTAGAGGTTTCTCATCAAGAAAAGCTGAAATCACAAGTCACAGGACAAGTTCTGATACTGGAAAATGAATTAATTCTGCTACTGGTAAAAGGATAAGTTTTGATGAACTTTTAGATCTTGATGAAGAAATGTCAAGACAGTTATTTCTTCAGGAAAATCCAGGAATGGACTTGGAGAGTGTAATGGAAGAAGAAGCCATACTTAAATCAGAAAAAGTTACATCTAAATCTGAAGCTTCTGGTAAAAAGACACTTCCAAAACTCAAAGGCATTGTGATAAAAGAAAGGACAAATACTGAAGCAACATTGGCTAAATCACAACCACAGATAGATCCAAGATCCAAGGGTAAAGAAAAAGTTGGTGAACCTATCAAGGTTTATGTGCCTCCTGAGAATGAAGAAATCACTGATGAAAAGGATGATCTTGCTCTGACTTCAAGAAAAGTTTTTAAGACAACCTCTGACATGGCTCAAGTTGTTCAGAATCAAGAGACAGTAAGTTCTGATATTCCGAAGAAGCAAGTAACCACTGACATAGCTCAAGTTAACTTGATATCCGAAGATAAATCAAAGACACTCGTACCAGGATTCACTAAAGCAAAACAGACTCAACCTTTGAAGACTGTTGCAAATGTTTTTGAAGAAAGAGTAGTTACTGGAAAGGAAGCAAGAGATAAAACTGGATTGGGAAGTGCTGATGAAAGAAGAATACAGAACACTATCAATGATCCAACTTCCTTGAGTGAACCAGGTATTGGAGCAACTCCTGAGAGATTGAATCAACTGGAATCTGTACAAATGGTTTACCATACCTACTTGAAAGAACACATCTTGTTGTACTTCATGACAGATGGTAGGGTTTATCATATAAGGCAAAATGCCATTCCATTGAAGTATTTTAAAGAACTGGAGCATGTACTATTCTTACTTCAAGTGAATGACAAATTAACAGAAAGTGCTGCAAACTATTTGAAGGATCAGATTCAGAGACAAAAAAGGCTTTATTCTGTTAAGTCTGACAGCACATATCTTCCAAAGTACAGAGATCACAAGGGTGATATAGTTGAAATGAAGCCCAACACTGCTAAGATTATAACTACCTTTCTGGGTTACAGCGTTGTGGAATTCAATCTTGAGTCTGATAAAGCATATTTGATCAGACTGGATCAGGATATAAGAAAAGCTAAGATTAATGATCTCAGGGCTGCAATCTTTCAAATTGGTGAAGATACTGCAGAGCTTAAAGATGCTAAAAGGAGGATGATTGACGAACTTAGATATGCTGAGAAATATTTGTTGAAGAACTATCTCAGAACAACTCCTGACATCAGAGAGATCAGAAGATGAAGCCAAGTCAAGATCTACAACTGCTCAAATTCTGATATTTGTACAGACTGAAGTTGTTATCAAAAGTTAAAGATTGGTAAAGCTTTAAGGACTATAAGTTATAGTTATCTAGTCTAATTCTCATGCATTTGTACTTGTATATTATCTGTTAAAGATTGGTAAAACTTTAAGGACTATAAATGTTTTTGACATCATCAAATATTTGTTAAACTTGTATATTATTCTAATTTACAAGTTGGGGGAGATTGTTAGATATATTTGATAATGTCATGGCTAATATGATTTATGTTTAGTTTTCAGATTTTACTTAAACAGGATAAATCAGTACTTACTGGAAGTCAGGACTTAAGGATATCAGTACTTATATTATCAGGAGATAATCATCAGAAGATGGATATCAGAACTTAAGTACTGAATGACGTTCAGATAAGGACAGCAGCTGATTAAAGGAAAGAAGATCGAGACAAACATAAGAAGAGATATGCATAAGAAGGAATTCTATGAAGAATAAAATACTTGGAAGAAAAGATATCTGATTGATGTATTTTAGGAAGCAGAATTATATTCCATATCAATTAGCGATTATCTTGTAACTGTGTAGTATATAAACACAGACATAGGGTTTACACTATAAGTGTTATCATATTCGAGAAGATTATTAAAAAAAACCCTAGCAGCTCTCGTGATATCTGTTCATCACTGAGAGGTAACAGTTCCATACTGTAACAGAGTTTATTGTTTTAATAAAGTTTGTTTTCTGTTACTTGAGTTATTAAAGTTCGATTTGATTGTACTTTACACTGTATTCACCCCCTCTACAGTATGTGTGTGACCTAACATCATATAACTTAAAATTGACTTTAAGAATTATGTAAAATTCAAATATTTTCAACATATCTCATTTGATTTATTACGTAATTAAATTAAATTAGTTTTAAATTATTTAATGATACAATAAAAAAAATTATCGATTCATAGAAAGGATATTTTTTCCCGCAAACACTTAAATTCGTCCACAGCTCATATAATTTTTTGTATTCTAAAAAATATCAGAGTCTTGCTTATAAAAAAGGCCAAAGGCTTATTTTTTTAAATTTTCTTAAATTATGTAATATATTTTTATTACAAAATTGTTAATCAATATTTTTTTCTCCGCTAACACAACATTCCGTTCACAACTCATATAATTTTAAATTTATTCTAATAATTATGTAAAATTCAAATATTTTCAACATATCTCATTTGATTTATTACGTAATTAAATTAAATTATTTTTAAATTGTTTAGTGATGCAATAAAAATTTATTTATTGTTTCATAAAAATGATATAGGTCAAAAGTAGTTGAATTTATTACTTCTGTCTAGTGTACAAAAGGGGTTGCATGCAGATATAGGACCGGCCGTTTCTCTCAATTCCTGCTCAAATCCCCGGCATAGAAGGTCTATCAATCCTCATACCAAGCTCAATCTTCAGATAATCTACACTACGGTACTAATTCCTCAATCCTCTATTACTGTTTCTTTAATTTGAAGTTCGGTTGTATGCTTCAATTTGTCCCAATCGGTTATTATAGTAGTTTATCTAACTTATCTAGTCTGATCTGTATGATTATTGAGAATGTAATTCAAGTTGTATTGATCTTAATTGATGCATGTAAAGACTTAATCCGATCGGGTTATGAATAGTAGTATCCGCATAATATAAAGCAGAGCAAATTGATGTTTTATTTTATGAGTAGTAAACATGTAGGTATGTTCTATTTGATATTGAATTCATAATTGTAATTTTTTTTTTGTTTAAAATCATGGTAAGGAATTTGATATGGGATACTCTTCCTCAATTGTACATTGTCTGTTATTCTCGGTGCCCAATTTATCGTTTTTTTAGTAGTCTCCGCACAATGTGAGAAGCAGAGAAAATTGATGTTTAATTTTAGCAGTAGTAAACATCGAGGTATGTAGAATTCGATATATGAATTCAAAATTGTAGTTTTTTATTTTGTATAAAGTCATGACCAGTCATTTGATATGCGATACTCTGCTGTAATTGTACAGTACTTGTTGTTATACTCAGTGTAGAATTTCGATAATTTAGTAATGGTGAATATAGTGGCCTTTAGTAATAGTGAATACTTGTTGTTCTACTCTGTTTTTTTCAGCCGTGATACCATAGACAGATTTCCAAAGTTTAGTTTATTGTAATGGGTATAATGATTCGAATGTGTTCCTCATTCTTGCTACTTAATTGATAGTTGATTTAGTACAATTTTTCTGGCAAGTAAATATCAGAACAGTCTTCCTACTTTTTAGATGAATTAGGAGATGATAGTGTTACAGAGGCTCCGATATACAATCATTGTCATTTTATATGAGCTATATTGCCTGTTTATATTGCAGATATGAGTGGAAATACTGATTTCTGTAGTGCAAACATGCAAACCTTAAAAGATTCAGAGATGGTAAACTAAAATTCACTATCAATCCTTGTAATGTACTATAGTATATTCATCATTTTTAACTCTACACATTAT